>NC_064216.1:6204044-6446544 GCF_023101765.2 Spodoptera frugiperda
TGTAAATGTCCTCGTTACAAAACAATTACCGAAGCATTTGTTGAATGTTATGGTGGAGGGTACAAAGAACAGTCGGATCACCGCAGGACGTCGACTAATGACTGCGGACGGGTCCTGACGTCACGTCGGGGGGTCACTAAACTTACTGTTCTAACACGTGTTGGTGCAACGTTATCTTTAGATTGGAAGATGCAGCAATACGCAGTCCGAGCAACGATTGCATTGGGAACATTATTTTTAGAACGAGTCCTTTGGGAACGATTCGTACGTGATTTTTTGAACGCAATCACAGTCGAATTACGTGACGATTACACTTCCTGTACAAAACTGTTTCATAGAACCGCGCATAGTGTTGCTTCCACGGTGTTGTTTGGTTTTGTGTTTTGTCGTGTGGGAACCGACGGAGATGCACAATGATGCGAGCCCTATTAGCCGCCGATCGGTGCGGGCACCAACAAACAGTGTTCCGCGAAGCCAGAACAATGGTGGGTAATTTTGTAATGTCTTCTTATTACCATGCATGACGCAACGCACTCTCGTATACTTGTCCCGAGTATTCCTATGATTAATTATTATTCATACAATGCAATAGGTAATATTATATTTAATTCTTACGATTTACGATGCCTGCATTCTAAATGCAAATAACTACTTCACTGTTTTTAAATAGTCCTTGGCAAATGAGGAAATTCGGTGAACAGTTCACATTTCCTACAAAAAGTGTGTTATACATATTTCGGTTTCTACAAATCTCATAGTAATACGAATCACGTAGGAAGCAAACTGTGTCACAGTTGAGTTGTGTCGGCCCAACATAAATGCACTTTCATTTGTTTGAGCTTGTAGGAACACAATGAGTGATAATTGCAGGTTTAGTACGCCTACAGGTGTGTGCTGTTCTATATTTATCGTAGCGTCGTTTGGGAGATCTCGTCTTGCACATGTTGCATCAAAATATTTAATTAGTATTTCCATAACAGTGCAGCGGGCACGCGCGTACGCTGCGCCCAGTTTTTGCTCCACATGCTAATAACTCGAAGACATCTTGAGACTCGTCTGCCTCGCCATTTATAAGAAGCGACTACTTAAATAAGTTCGTGTTTTGTCAAGTTAATTTTGTTTCGTTCGCCATTATTGTCTGTCAACGAGTTGTAATTTTTTCTAGTTTATTGTCGATCAGGTGTGCTTGTAATTGACAGGTGCACTAACTAGTTCACTTATTAATATTAACAGCGGGCTATTACTAGACAATAGGTACTTGTCTTGAGTATAGTATTTGAAATGTATACGACCTTCTTTAATAACTCGACTCGTCCAAATACCTGATATTATCAATCATGATAATTGTAGCATTAGTTAATACGCCAGTTACTTGCAGGGCTACAATTAGATGCGCTTTCCAAGTGGAGTTATGAACACCATAATGAGATGCATCTAAACAATGCATTATTCATGTGAACCTTGTTTACATCTATTTCACCTTTGTTGAGAACGCCCTCTTGACAGCGTAGGAATTACCTCTCAGGTATATTCTACTAGACTATACCTACTGCTATACTACTAGTTTCATATTTCGTCAGATAAAACCAAGACACAATGACACTAAATTATTTAAAGAATTCTTTCTCGCCCCAGATCTCAACATCTTTTATAACTGACTTAGAGTTTGTTTCGCAATAAACTTTAAACAAATAATGCTTAATTCAATAGCGCAAAACAAAGCGAATCGATGCACAGAGATAATTTAATTAACTATATCGATCAATCACTGGTTACGTAGTACACTGTAGATACAGAAACGAGTCGGCCAAATGGAGTTTTAGGTTATGAACCCATAAATCTGGTTCAAACTGGATAATTACGGAACAATTATGAAATACGTTTCAATCTATCGTATCTTCGATGGCTCATGCGTTGAGACCTTTCCAATTACTTACGTAATAGGGGGCTTAAATTATGGTATAACACGAAGAAATGGGACCGATCTGTGTGGAGCCTCGCGTCGGTTTTATTCATTTGAGTAATTATGAGGGTTTTGGGGCTCAGGTAATAATGGAAGTGCCTTTGAATGAGTGGTTTGTTTATTAGCGGTATTCTAAACAAGGGAGACATCAATCGCTTTTGTTATCCTCGGTCCTGCGGCCATTTAGAACGACGATGTTTTACTACGAAATGCTCTTGTTATTGCTTACTGAACTTCTAACTTCGAGATAAGACAGTATTTTAAAAGCATGCTTTTGTTTAGGAATGTCTAGACTAGATATGATTGTTTTCATAAATTGTGTAGTTTGCTACGACGATGACTACATAATAATCTATTGTTGTGTTGGCTTCAAATGTTAAAATTTATATTGTATTGGAATAAGTAAACTTTTTAGAAGTTAATATAATATCTACAAATGCGTATAAATCGTGATCGTGATTAAAATGAAGTGTATGGTAAATAAACTTTTTTTTTTAAATACACGTTAGCGGTCATAGTGTTTAATATCTATACGTTCTTTTCGGTCAGGGTCAAATGTGAAGTCACAAGCATACTTTAAGGATTTTATTATGTTTGCATTGAAACTTCAAACAAGATTATTGATTATTTAAACGACTTAGAGCTTGTAAAGATAGGCAGTTCAATAAGCAAATATTAGCATAAATGTACTGAAGACAAATTATATCTGATCAGAGTCATAATTCCGCGTGAGTTATGCATGTATTGTTAGGCATTGTGTTACGACGATGTTAATCGGTCGACCGTCAGCCAACCGCTAATGTACCCGACTTTTGTTCATTCACATCGTATGTACATAACTACATACATTATGTATTCACTTCAATACCAACGTATTCCGTACAATGTTATACAAACATGAAATATATTTACAAACATCACCTGTCTGTCAGTAATTTGAGATACATAAATTCAGACATGTAACATTATGATTAATTGTAAAAATTAAAAGCCTTGAGTATATATGGGTAGTAGATCAAACATTAATGATAAGTAACATTGAACTGTCAACATTAGTGGGTATTCGAATATCAAACAAATCTTAAACTTCTCTGATTCAAAGAGATAACGATACAGGAAAATAATAACACATTGTATGGATCTACTACGAAGGAAAATAAGACAGGCAGGTGGCTAATTGCTGACATTAAGTCGGACCCTGGCGCAATTAAGGTCGCCAGATGCATTACAAAAACAGGATGCTTAGAAACTTGACGCATTGTCGACATCATTGAATCATACTGTAGCTAAAAAATCGATTGTGACCGGCCTTGTCGTAAATAATTGAGTTCGATTCAAACCACTATTGTTTAGTTGACAATAAGTGTATCCAATATCACAAGTACAGAATTTCTATTAGCATACATTTTAATATTGATGGTTAGCAACTTGCAATACAAAGTGAAGAAAAAACACTTAAACTTAAGTAAGTAAATACTTAGTGCAGTAGCAAACGGCAGGAACACTCACATGCATCATAAGTCCTTTGTGTAGGTAAGTAGTAGTCACTGACACGGGAACATCACACGCGGGGTCACGTTCGACCCTTGTTTATGTTGTGAACAATTGTTGCACTATGCGACGCGGCGTGGGCTACAGACGTGCGTCCTGTGGCGCGGCGCGGTGAGGACTGCCGCCTGCGTGCTACGTAGCCCGCCCCGCTGCGCTTGCGCATCGCCCGCCCAAACGTACGTGCGTTGCGTACTACCGCCCGCCTAATTTTCTTTAATTAATTAATGGTTATTGGTTTCGTGACTTTATCAGTTCCATCTAATTACAACCATTAACATTTATAAATCTACCTTTTTTACTAATTAATAGATAATAAATGAAGACATACTTAAATAATTTGTATTTTACTCACTATTCTTATATGTATGTTTTGCACGGCTTAAAAAATAATTTATTAAAATCAAATCATTTCCTTGGTGTACCAGTGTAAGTAGTTAAGGCGCACCTGATAATACGTTACGGAAAAGCAAATAAATATTATTGCACTTAGAAAGCAGTTCTACAAAACTGATATTTACTGAGTGAAAATATGCTAGTAGTTTACAACAGTCATTACTCGAGAGAAGTGAAAATGTTGAATGGTTTTACCAAAATGAAATGGCAGCGCGTGGATATTATTACAAAGACGTGTGTTGATTAGTTGAGTTGCCCGATGAAGTCATCTGCGTCGAAGGACAATAGTGTTTAAACACCATTTCAATTCTAATAAAAGCATAATATAATATTATACTACATTATACACATGTCCTATATTTAAAATATATGTATTGAATTACAACTCGATAAGATTCGTGAATGCCATCATTCAGATGTTTATATTAACGCGTCCAAATCATTTCATTGTTAGTTTTTAAAACTCCATTTCCACGTATTATTCAGTGGACAATAGTACGATCGGCAAGTTTACGAGGATACACTATAATTTATCTCCATAAACCCCGATACGTATAGAAATCGTTTCAATAAAAAAGTAAAAGTGAACTGAGTTTACAACAATGGTGTAATTTATAATAGAACTATTAATGTCTTAGTTGACTTTTAATATCTTTTGACTCATCGCACTCTGTTGTCCTACAAACTGGTCATTGCTGAAACGAGCAGTTCTCTTCGGTCAGTTTTAAATGCACAATACAATAGACGCTGTAGGTCAAATATATTTACGAATGACAGACTGTGTATAAATCATCTGTGTAACATATCAATGTAATGGACGAGGAGTGTACCTATGAAAGAGTTTCGTGCTGGCAGCGAGTCGGGTGGCACGCGTGCGCGGTACACTGCGCCCGCGGCGATCAGAAGTAGAGTATGTCACACGACTTATCAATCATAACCGTGTACAAACGTCGCTGATCTAGCACCAGATCCGCGCGAAATGGACAGCACTATCTCCTAAACTAATTGCGGCCTGAGATCATTACAATCGCGGTTATATTTCGAGGAACTATTTGAAGATGATTGAGTAGAGAAATAACCAACACAATCACGTGTAGAAAATAATAAATTGTTTTTAGATGAAGTACTCATTTCTATACAAATAATGGCAGTGAATGAGTGACATTAGCATGTTGATTTCCTACTTAGACGTAGTTGTTTAATTGATAGTACGAGTATCTTTATAGCAGGTTAACATTTTTATTCATCAAGTTTTCCATTGACGTCGGTATCTTATATACTTATGTATCGCCGATTTATAGGAAAACAGGAAACACTAGTACATAGTATCAAGTATAGCGTGCCGATTATTACCTATAGAGTTCATAACTCCTCACTAATTGCCAGAGCTGCGATGTTTATCATAATTCCACTACTAATAATCGCAGTGTTGAAACTTCCGTCGCGTTGCGCCACGCTCGTCGTAGGTATCGATTGCTATTCGGTTGTCACCTTAGCTCGTTGGATAACGATTGTTGAGTAACCGATTTATACTAATTCGAATAGTGTCATGTGTGAGATGACAGCTCTAATCATTGGATATATTACATTCTATTATAGCTCGTGTCGCGATAATACGAAATATTAGTTTTTATCGAGGCCGTGTCACGTTGCATTTAATCAAGTGATGAACATACCGCCGTGTATTACGCATGTAATTATTTAATTCTGTCTACGGCTCTCGACCTAAATAAACATCAACAATGCGAAGGAGTCGTGTTTCTGACAGAGTAACCCGAATTCATCGACCCCGACTGTGTCCGATTGAATTAAACCAGTTAAATTATATCATTGCCGTCCGTCTGTCGTCAGTAATTCGATTAACTGCCACTAACCACGCTCCGATGGGGAACAAGACGATGGCTCTCGCCTTTTATAGTTCGGTATTTTCCTTCTTCCCATTTAAATGTTGTTGGTAGTAATTTTAAAACCGACGTTTTTAATTTTTCCAAGCAATCAGAAAAGCAATTTGAATCGGATACGATTCAATAGCAATTGTACAATAGTTTTTATCTGTAATTTAATTGATATTCGATGGAACAAACAATAAGGTAACTGTTATTAAAAATGTATCGGCATATTTTAATAACTTTGATCATTTAGGTTGTTTACAATTAAAACTGAGTCGTTGGCCGAGCCGGTGGCCGTACGTGAAAATGGGCAGGTTTGATTTTTACAGACTATTCAATTATTGTAAATTACAATTACTTGTTCTCAAGTTTAGGTCTAGAGTTATTCTTGAAAGAAATATGAAATTGTATCTATCCTGTGCTACCAGCAAAATTGTACTTAGATATTAAGCGTTTCTTATACCCTTACAGGTCTTGTCAATATTGACCTCAAAACATTCCCACGGGAAAACAGAAAAGTAATGTGAAAAATCAGTAGGGTTCTCTAGGATTATGTATAAGTAGCTCGAATAAGGTATATAATCGAGTAACACTGGCAGATTCGATATTACCAATGGGCGCATATCTTTGCATCGACTCTATTAAGATTCAAATCGCGTGCATATTCACTCACATACATGTACTCAAACATGTGTCATATCCAAACCTGTCAAGTGTGTGGTGCCTACTCGCGCACTGAACGCGCTGAATCGACAATTGACTATTAATGCTAATATTGCTGCATTTACATTCTGTCACCCCCGCGCTTCCTATAGTAGCGACTCATAGTTTACAAGTAAAATGCTTACAAAGTTTATAGTAGACGATTTTACCCTGTTTTTAGGTCACAGCAACGCAACGCATTCGGCACGTGCACTCTCTATATTTAGTGGTATGTTTGCGGATTAAATGTAAGCTTGTACAAAGTAAGGCGTGTTACATATCTGTCAGAGAGTCCAACAAACTGTTGAAATGTGTTTATGGCCGGATGCTTTAGATAATGTTCACTTTCCCTTGCTTGTTACTTGTGTCTAAATATGGATTAACCAGCTTAGTATCGAAAAAATAACACGATAATCTGACCCTTTTTGAAATCAATGAATTGAATGAATGGTAATTGACTACTTCGGTGGTGGGTGATAAATTAATGTAGCTAAAATGTGCTTAGTTCGTGATTCATAAAGTACACTTTCGACATAGCGAAATAGTTGTAAGTACATCACAGTTTACAATGCAACAGAGCTGCGAAATGTCGCGGTGTCACGATACGTTAAGAAATATTACTATCACGAAAATTGTCGCGATGAAACCGCTGACTTTAGTAAATATTTTGCATTCATATTTTTTCTAATTCTATTATAATAATAATAAATACTAGTATTTACGAAGCAAATCTCCTTCATAAGATGCTAATACAATGTAGTCTATTCAAATCTAAAGTGCGTGTTAGTGGTAGGATTTCAGAAAATAGGTCGCCGGCCTAATGAGTCCGGTGCAGTTATTTGTGAGGCATTATCCAATTTTCTGTTCCACGTTCATTATGTGAATGAATCGCTCCTATTCCGACCAGTGTGCGTGATTGGGCTCAGACAAACTCACGCTATTCTGTAGACTCCCAGCCTGTCTATGCTACTATGGTCTTCATTCTATTGTTTAAAAGTCGGCTAGAATTTAGTACTATTTGCTGTTCCTTCCTTGTAAAGCTAAGTGATGAGTCACTATCTTTAATCTGAATCATTAATATCTTACTATTTGAGTACTTGTTCCAGTAACCTCGCTAAATTTGCAATGCTTTTTTGTTGTGAACAAAGAGACGTCGTATTTTAATAAGTCATGATACCGCCTTTGATGAGATTCACAATTACAATGTGCGGGGCGTGCCCTCTCGATGTTAATATCTCTCGACGATACCGTACCTAGTCTTTCTTTTGTGTTTTTGTTTATTGTTACATTTTGGTGTCCCATTGCCGCACAGAATTTTCACTTCAGCAACACTATGGGTTTTTACATACTTGTAATAACTTAATAAGTATTGTTTAACTAATTAAAATTGTTTGATTCACTGAAACTGACGTAATAGTGCGTGGGTGCAATGTACTGCATGACATAAACATCTTCTTATCTAATGAAACATGTTCCAATCGTTCTCACGTAGAAAAGTCTGTGATTTACTTATCGTATCTTCGTGTTACACCCATTGCACATGCATGACTTTCTCCAATAAATACGAATTACCTGATGCAAGTGCATCTTGTTCTGTGATTTAACGTCTGGGAATAAAATAATTATAAGCAAGACGTAGCTTAACACAGCTTAGTTTCGACACAACGAAAGCCGTTCCAACGGATTTGGTGTTTTAATAAAGGAAGTATTGAATACAAATGAGGTAATAAAATACTGCGGCAAATAATATTTGATAGTTGAAGAGCTTAGCTGGTACCAGCGCACACGAGCACACCCTCATCGCTATGCGGCGTGGTAGCGCGCGCGCATTAGCCATGCGCGATGGGTTGCATTGCCAACGCCGCCCGCGTCTGTACTATCGATTGTTTACACATACACGCATGTATCAGAGTCGTCAAGGTCAGTTGTCACCCGAAATTATACTCTAGTACCATCGTGATAGGGAAGTGTCGTGGTGAGTTCTATGTTACAGCGGCCGGTGGCCACACCGACAGACGCCCGATATGACCATTTCAGGAGTTTGGTCACGATCGTACGCACTCTAGCACGACACGTTAGAAGGGGATATCGACGTTGACCGATGGTTATGACGTTGGAATAACTTTGAATAGAGTAATTAGCTCATGAATACACAAGGCGAATAAGAGACCGCTGAAGAAATTATTAATAGTTGATTCTATTGTTTGTTGAAGGAATGTAACCGTTTACTGTTTATCGTATTATAATGTGAATATTAACAAAGAATAAGTTGATTTTTCGTTGGTTATTTAATCAATTTATTGATTGAAGGAGAAACAAAATAAGATATTTAGATAGAGTCAAGTAGCTCTTTTATCCTCTTTATCGATCTGTCAGCTCCATTGTGTAAATGTGGTATGATTACAATTAGAAACGCGAGTTAAATAAATCTGTTACATAAGTGACCACGGACGGACTACTTAGATGCTGACAATAAATCGAATGCGCGACCACAGATTGCAGTGGATAAGCCGTAAATCATTTCGAACATTTAAATCTAATTTATTTAATAACTTAGTTTGGTAATTAAATAATGATATTTAAATCTTAGTTTAAAACGATATAAGTAGACAAGTTGTAAATGTCAGATGTAAATTAAATTATATGCTTAAGTATTACATAGTGTTAGAGATGACGTTTTCATAACACTGCCTCAATGAAAGGTTAATGCACTGTTGTATACAAAAACTAGTGTACAGAATATTTACTACCTACGAATATAACTGTAATGTACTGAGTTACAACTAAGTTCATAACGTATAACAGGAGTTATACACAAGTACCTTTTCCCGTAGCAGAAAGTAGAGTTGTGCTTGAGTACCATTGTACCAAACAGTGACATTCGTTGTTCATAAGACCCATGAAATAGGACATAAGTTTATATGAAAAATTTTGAAGTCAAGATACTCATGGATTGGATCGATTCTAACTCCAGACCTTGCACATGTTACGCGGGCCATAGCTAGGCCAACAGGGCAAGGCACAAAAAGAATGCTGTTTGAACATCTGTGAATTTGTCTAACTGTGAGGTCACAGCACTTTACATTGTCTCAGGTCAAAACTACGAGGTCATCGCGCCAACATAGAAAGTAAATACCTAATTACATTCCTAAACACCAAAATATTCTTCAAACACTGTCGGAACTTGTTTGTTTTAGAAAAATAAATCTTATCATTTTTGCCATAGCAAGCTTTTTACCTTATTTGGTTGAAGTGGCGGTAGATGGTATTTAATAAGTTAAGTATTACTTGTACATAAGTACATAAGTAATGACGTCGCGAGATTGCCGTTAGAGCCATTAGACGATGACTTGGATTGGCCGCTATCCTGCCATCTTGCCAGCTTAATTGGCAGAATGTTTCAGCTAATGTTCCATTGACGGGCAACTGTTATAATGATAAGCACGTGTTCTTAATTCGCTCGTGTGTTTTTTGTTCGGAGTTTGCTTAAGTGATTTATAGTCCGTTGTATGCAAATTGAGCGTAATGTTTGTTATGTAGTATTTGTAAAGGAACGTGTGTATGTAACTATGTATGTATGTATAGTGAGTGCCATTGACATTAGGTAAATAGTTTGAATTTTAATTTCAATTTATTCAAGGAATTTAGCGTGGTCCTTTTTTATTGCCTTCTTGTAAGCATGTGTAAATATGGTTTGACTATTAACTTTAAGTATAGAATTATGTATATTGCCTTTACAATGATCTTGTACATACCTATGTATTTACATACTATGTATGTATGTGCAATCAAAATACACCATATATAAACGCAATCAATGACATGAAGGCTTGAGGATGTTCCCGAAATGTACCAAGGCGTCCAGGCATCTACTCATTAATAATTAAAAAAGCATGTTATTTACAATAATATCATAGACTCTGAAACTGTGTCTCATCTACATAATTATGTCATTACAAACTCCTTCAGGAGTAAAAAGATACATAATATTATCTAATGTTACATTCACTTACTAATTTGACAAACTTTGACATTTAAATCCATTTACAAGAGCTGACTTCGTATGAATACTTGAGTAAAATATGCAGAGTAACGCACGTTATATGAACGTATGTAATTAGTAGTAATATTCTTTATTGCCTGTCTGTGTCTGTCTAATGTCTAGGATTTAATTCTTCTTACATAATTTTTTATAATTATTCATGAGACTTGCAAATTGTGTGCACTTTCTCTCATTCGTTTCAAATTGAATATTATAAAATCTATTATTGCTAACCTACTATTTTACTTTATGAATTATATTTTGTATAATTTTTGTTTAGAACTAGTTTAAAATAATTAGGTTTGCCTACTGGTTTGTTTGTGTTAAATGTGAAGTGTGTGTCAAGCGTGGAGATAATGGGAAAACCTTCATACGTAGGTAATGTAGGCCCTTAATCTGTACCCTTAGTATGATTTTGCTTTAACCTCAGACAGTTACTGGCAGAATATTGTCATGGGTTGTCGACGGTCTAATCTACATCTGCACGAGTTGATCAAAGGCAGCCAAGTACCTAATAAAGTAATATCTGACCCCAATTACCCCAATACATGAAGGGAATGTCAGCAATGAAGCTAAGTAAGCAATGAGACTACAAGATACGCAACGACGATAGCAAAGCCTCATCACTTACATAACAATAACGATGTAGCTTCTGATAAAAAGTTAAATAATATCCGAAGTCTCGTTCATTAAGGATTCCGTGAATCCGATCATTTTGCCCGATATCATGATGCCGCAATATATTATATAATAAAGATATTTAATTTCAATAAGGCTCTCTACGCACGAATGATTCATTATAAACATTTCTACGCGAATAAAGGTCAATCTTAAACGCTTTTCAAAATTAACTATGGGTAACTTCGTTTTCACAGTGTTTAATGGAAATTGTTACACGATGGGAACTTGATGCAAAAAGTGAACGTAATAAGCATGTGATTATAGATATTGTGGTATATAATTTACTACGTTCTGTACTAAAACAAAACTGGCTACTGTAAAAATGCTGAAATGTTTGTTTATTTATAGAAACTGGTCTAAGATGATGCAAGTCTAATATAGTTTTACACCAGATAGACTAGACATTTTTAAACAAGTGAATAAATTGGCAGGTTGGCACGTGTCAACAATAAGAGCCGTCACCCTTGCCCTTAAAATTTCGAAACCCAACTTAATGACGAATTTCTAGAAATTACTTCACGTTTAACAGTTTTCCTCGTCGATTAATATAACTTTTTGCACCAATATTTCGGGTTAAATGTCAGTTAAAACGACCTATTGAAATCCAATTTAAAAGTGCAATCGATTTAAACGAACGTGGTACAAACGAGTACATAAATCTGATATGTTTGCTCACGTTTCACTTAATTATAAAAGTTGTTGAACTTTTGTTTCATGTATCCAGTACAGAGTGAAAGTGATTCCCTTTGACTGGACCGAGATGAATGTTGCTCGTTACCCGTCATCCCATGAGCCATCGGGTTATCGTGAGAGATGGGTCGGTCTGACTGACGTCACCAGAATCAACCAACCACCCACATGATCGTTTGGGAGTTTGGACTAATCTCCGCATGACGCAATTGCACTGCATTAGAATATTTGGAATATAAATTATGGTGCACGCGGCAGTCTTAAGATATGAAAGAAATATTGTGGTTTCCCAGCTAATGTCCAAGTAAATTACTTTATCTGTGATGCCTCTAGAGACGAGATGAGATTCAAATTCTTATTTATGAATCATTGAGTAAATAAATCACTTTTAACATATTACGCATATTAACTTTCTAATTCGGTAATAAGTAATCGATTAAGCTTTCGTCATTTGTTGTCTAATTTTATTTGGTGGTGATTAAAAATTATTGCATTCTTAGCAGCATGAATAATGCAAATGTGTTCTCATATCAGTAGAATTATGATTTATTATGAAAAACAACATAATGTAGTACTTGCGTAATGTTACTAATTAAAATTAATGCGTACTTTGACTCACAGCTGTAAAATGTTCATTATGTATCTATTTTAAACTGACTAAAATAAAACTAATGAGCCAATATTAGTAAACTACAGGCTAATTTGCTAAGTACCTCAGTAATTGCGACAGCTAAGTATGTATATTAATTACACATAATTACATAACAATAGCTCACGGAACACTAAAATCACGAGTCACATGTTATTATGGTAAATAGCTCTACGTGTACATCACAACACGGCTTCAAAATACCAACATACCACTACTATATGCAGATCTAGGCACTATTCGTTTATCTATACGGCCTAAAATTGGCTGCATGAATTAATTTACTAGGAATAATATGTTGGAAGTTTGTTCACATAGTGAGGTATAAGTGAGTGCCAGAGGGTATAATGAGGCTCACGATTGTTACATAACGCCGGTAATAGATAAATGCATAATACTAATGACAAGTGATATTTAAAATATATTAGGTACTCAGTGTCTCGCGTCGTTTTGTCTCGAGACTCGAGTGCTCCATGATTGAGTGGGGCGAATTAGATAAGCGCATTAGTGGTCGTAACTCACGGCTTTCACTTTTAGGGCCCAATTATTTATTTTTCGATTCTACGCATCTTTCGTAATAAGCCGCTGGGCTCTGGGCGCCCGCATCTATTACGCACAACCTCCGCATCCCAAACACCCGTAGATAATCTTACGAGATAATAATTCGTCAATGGGTCTTTAGCCGAACGTGCATTTATCAGTTCCGATTGACGACCTCTGTATAATGAGCTAATTCAGTATCCCATAGAATTAGAATAAATAATGGAAATTTACGTTACAAAGCAAAATGCTTATCATAAAATAGAGCAAGATAAAGTAGAGCAACATAAAGTCTGTCTTCACGGTAATTATACTAAAAATAATGTGAAAAAACAAAGCGTAAAAGAGTTTAAAATGGCACGTTACGCAATGTATTTTTTATTCACATTTCATCACTCAAGGGGACAGTTGGTTGATAATTCACGTAATTAACAGCGTGTTTGTGTTACTAAACCTCAGCAGACGCATGCCACCCGGCGACATGTTTGCAGCACTCGTCGCAGCCCGGCAAAAACTACGCGCGCACTTCCAGTAATTTCGTAACTCGTAACTTTGTAACTACTCCGCTTTTAATTTTAACATTTTTTACTCTTAATTCGTTCGTTCTACTTCAACGCTGAATACTGTTATTAAATGAAATCTTTTCATTTACAAACAAAGTGTTTTCCTTTCTAGACACGACCGCTGAAAGTGCATTCTTCGACATTTTACGACCTTCATATCAAATGATTAGACGGTGCAAAGAAATGGAGAAAGCAGTTGTTTATCCTTATCGACACAAATAAACACCATTCCCGGGCGCTGTCGAATTAGAAAATAAACTGACCTCTAAAAACGCTTATCGAGCATTCCTTTAAGAACTTTCTCTGATAATGCATAGAGCTCGAATGGAAAATTACTATTATATCTTTTGAAATGGACGCGAGCCGCATCGGTATCGAAATAATAACCTCTCTCCATATTAATTACGTCCTAGACACCGAGGTGGGGGTACGTTCTGTAATAGGATCGGTAATGAGAGCACGCCAGGCATTCTCACAGATGGATGAACGCAATCACCCGTTGTTCTGTGTTTGATAGCATGCGACACGTGCTGCGCTGATTACTTGAAGTTCGTTGATTATTATGTCAAGGTATATAGAGACTTCATAAGTTTAATCAAAGCGTAATCTCAAGTAGTTGTACCTACTTAAGTAGTGGCACGAAGTGAGGATGTGTGCTTAATGAACGCAACATAACTTAAAAATTTAACTATTCACACGATTGGAGTACCTATAGTTATCATAAAGAAAACCTTTGGATAATAATCCATATTACTATTTCTAGTGTTGACCACCTCAAAATATGAAACACATTTACCTAACCTTTACTGTCTATCTCACCCATAAACAAACAGCCAAAACAAATGCTTACCTGAAAAGAGAGAAAAAGAAAATCATTAGTTAACAAAACAATAAACGGCATAATGAGAAATTAATCTCGATAAGGCAGTACACGTGTACAAAGCGATTATTTCATCTCGTGTCGTGTATCAAGGAGTTGCGATTGAAACGGTGATCAGTTTCGCAAGCCCGCTGCCATTACTACAACATCCGCTGATTGCGAGCCCCGTGACATTAATTGACCTACCGACATGTGCAATGACTCGAAATTGAATTAATTATGCTACCTATCTATATCTAATATTGTTAAGCGAAAGCTATTTGGTTTGTTTGTGTACGAATTGCGATTGTTGATACGAGGTGGTTCTGTTTTTGTTATAGTATGAAATTGGTTTTTGTTATGTAGTCTCTTAAATAATTGGCTATTTTCTTATATCATACGATTTAAGATGTAAGATGTATTCTTATGGGACATTAGGGCATTATATTAATAAATAACGTTACTTAAAAAGATTTTGGAGAGAGACTCGACGTTACGATACGATAAGATTATCGAAGTAATTTAGAACAAAACAATTTCCCAACGAACATTTGCATTAAATTGTGAAAATGGGCGAGAAGAATAGATTATAGGATTATTTTTCATTCTGAATTGAAGGCCACGAAATGCATTGTTTCCGTGAAATTTTTCTTTTGAATTTATTGACGTGGATAAATATTCTTTATCTGGAAATTCTCGATTCTGTTTTCTTCAGAAGACAATTGACGTAACGTCGAAAATGTTAGGAATGTAAATATGTAAACATGTTTACATATCCATTTGAAGGTTTTTTAAGAAATATCTCTTCATTTGTAAAACTTTCAATGTCATTTCTATTTATAGTTTTATATTTGAAAATATTCCATATTAATGTTTCCTGTGCATTATGTATTTTAGGTTTACATGAATTCGTAAATACATAAAAAGTCGGAAAATCTGGAAATATTTTGCTTTAATGAATTAAACTTTGGAGCATAGTCGCTGATCTATTTACCACAACTACAATTTATTTGTTATACCAAAAAAACAATTAAAAACAAGCAAGCTTTTCAGTATTTTCCTACGAAAACTTTCGATTGCGATTTTTTAATAAATATACCTATAGATATAGTAGAATAGTTCAAAGAAAATCCAACAGACGGCGTTACGAGCGTATAAGACGTCATAAGACAAGACAAGCTTAGTTGCAGGATCCTCCAGTTTTCCTTACTTAGGGAATGTTTCAATTACGATGTTATTATAAAAACCTATGGATGTCTTAAAGTATTCTCCTGTTGTCTCCGTTTTTCATTGACTTGTTCACATTTATCAAACTCCGACCACTTTGTCAAGTAGGTTAGGGCCGACTACCAGTTCAGTCCATTCAGCTTCCTATAAATATTTTATGAGAGAGACTGTCACCTGACCTTTCTAACCTATAATCATGAAATCCAGAGCATGGCTTGTCGATTGAAATTCGTTTAAGGTAAAACCTAGGTCATTGGGTACCCTTGATTCCAGACAGACAGACAGGCAGAGTAGAATACATTACTTACTAATCATACTCTTCCCAGGGGTTTCGTAAAAGCCGTTTAAAAACCTCCAAAGCTAACAAGCTAAAAACTAAACTTTAAAACTAACGATTTTTGTTTACCAAATGATGGAATGAAATGATGAAGCGGGGTGAAACTTTTTAATTGGTAATCTCTAATACTTTAGTAAATCGCAAAAATTATGGTAAACTCCTCCTATGTAGAAAAGGTCTTTAATCCTGCACTGGATTCTCACGGGCTGTTGGTAAAGAAGAAAGTTATGTCACCTAAGTATTCTAGACAACAATCCTCTATATCTCTACAGAACATAGTAAATAAGTGCCCAAGTTACGTATACCGATAATATAACATACAACTTTTTCTTTACTTTAAGTAAACCTGTTGGCTGTGATAGTTACTGGTTACTTGTTACTGGTTGTATTACTGGAGGACGATTTACTGCCATCTTACGAAACAAAAAGTGATATAATACGTCTAGTTCCACTTCACTGATAACCATAACTTTGTGAAATTTCTTAAACAATATTATTTGAATAAGTAGCCTAGTCTAGTCTAGATAATGGAATATTGTAGCGAGGGACATTGTGTTCGAATCGTGGGCTGAAGACATTTTTGATATCAAAGTTTTCAGTAGCGTATACATATAATGAAGTTGTCAACACATTTCTAGGTATATTTGCAAGAAGTTACATGCTGTGTTATGTTAAACAAGAAGGTACATTATACATAGTATGAGCATCTTTACAATATTTCACGAAAATATTTTCAAAGAACCTTTTTTAGAGATAAAACTGCAATATAGACGCCGGAACCACATGCTGGGCCTTCAAAACGTGCATGATAAACGTTTGCTAGATAAAACGAGAGAGAGCGTGACACGTTATGTGATGTAACTAAACATTTACGTGTTTGTACTGAATCTGTACACCTGGCCACGCCATGGTCACTTCATGTTGGAAATATATATTTAGCTATACAATTTTATATGTACTTTCACTGACAATGATGTAAAAATTGTAGTCTAGTGCGTTTGCTGTTGCAGTGGCTACGATTCTTAAGATTATAGGTGGGTGTGTAGGTGAATAAAATTTTAGGAATAAGTCATTTATATACTTAGGTATCGAAGAGTCTATGAATACGCCCGTTAAAAATATATAGGTTACAAAAATGTGTACAAAAGCTGACAAAAAACAAGTATTCTCAACGAAAAACAGGTCAACGCAGCATTGTCAAAGAGTATCCAATTTCAACAGGCAAACAATAAAAAGGGAAACTCTTTCATCACTTCAAATATAAATACTGCGAACATTACACAAAGTCAACGGATTCGTAACTCACAATCGACTATTCAACCGGCTTAATGGTTTAAACACTAAAAAGGCAAAAAGAAACCTGTATAGCACTTTTACGTCGAACACTCTTGATTGAAATCAGTTTTCTATCAAGCCATAAATAGAAAATCGATTTGAGCCGAGCTAATGAACGCAAGTGTCGGCACTTTGGACGTTAAACAGGTAAATATTAAGATCTATAATTATACGGCTGATGCAGTCCGGACCGTGTTTGCTGGAAACTCTCGCCAGCGAAAGTCATGTGGATATGCAGCGTTTGACAAACTCTCATGTACTTAATACACTTGTGTATGACAGATGCCAATCGTGCGTACGACAATTTTGTTCTCATAACGAGCTGTGACGGTACAAATGTAATAAGAGCAGGCAATTACTTTAATATCCGTGTCTTAAATATAAGTAGAAATGCATATTTTGAGAATAATGACAGCCATTTCATCCGAATTTCACTAGTTGTTAAATCCAAACTTGCAGCTTAGTAGGTTGCTAGTGATGTGGATGTCATTTACTGAACAAACGTACGTCACCGGTACCAGGAACAGTTACGTTGCAGCGAAATTGCTACTAGTTCTAAAGGAAATTATCTACGCCTATTACCTACGGTTACCGAGATAATCACAACTCTAGTACCTACTCGTGTCAGTATCTCGATACTTTCGATCTCGACTATAGTAATAATTGCGACTTTATCTTACTTTAAGTTAAATACTTATTGAGTTTCATATCAGAGTTCCTGCTTAACTAAGGGAAGTATTGGCTATTTGACGTGTGCACATAAACCGGACGCATCTAATGCAGTTTCTCTTAAGTCGGTAGCAGGGCTGGCGGTCAGTTACACCGTGCTAAAGATAGAGAAATTAGCTGCGCAGGAGTGCGCGAGTGAATGCACTCGAACGCAGCGCCCGCGCCGTCGCCGCCCCGCCCATACCATATACGAACAGGCGTAAACTGAGAGATCGATTACCACTAATTACTGGCCTCTGTGCAAAAGCCTCCTGAAATATTGCAAACCGACTGTATCTCGGCCCTACGACAGTTAATAAAACCACGCAGCTCTACCTATGCATGTGTAGACATATTGGTACATGACTCGAAAGGACATTGATGCTCTGAACCCCAGTACCTATACTATAATTATATCGTGGAAGGATATTTATCACTGATGTTGATAATCAAATAATAACTGTTGCAGCATATTCTTGTACAGGACGTGCGCCGGTCTCATAATCTGATTAGAGGAACCTACAATTTACATATTCATAACGAGAACAAAATGGACGAGCAGACATTTTTCTCTCGAGCAAGATGCTATGATGTTAGCATTTAAGTCTTCATAATGTAAATACTTAGCGGAAGATTGATTTATCTGTTTCGATCTTGAAAGGAGTCAGTCAGTAATCCCTTGGCACGGCCGTCTATCGGATAGTTTAGATCCAATTACAGTCCGCGCGGGATACTAACAATCATAGACTTTCCTTGGCCATTCGTCAGGCGCTGTTGTGAAGCGTGAAAGCGGACTGATCGCTTGATCACACGACACGTGTCACTGGTGACTTCACGCTTTACGCGATATTCAATTGTAACTTGATCGCTTTCTATCACACACGACGGTAATGCTTACGCACTCGTACTTGTACATACCCATACAATGAAACATGAATCGAGAGAGCGTCGTATTCTGTATTTTGATACAAGTCGAGTGTCGATTCTCGTAATCGCTTGATAAGTGTTGGCCAACGGACAATCATTATTAAATACTCAGAAAAATACAATCAAAGATCTTATTTTAGCACTTAGAAATAAGTACACATAATAATTATTGAGACGCATGCATAATTATCATCTGGTAAACTTTCGAAATCACATTGTAAACATGAGTATTGTTGCACAATAGTCAATATTAGAACGAGTAATACATGTCACTATCTAGTCATCGCTTACTTGCTAATTGCCTGTTAGCATTCCTCTCGTACCAACATGTACGGTTATCACGTTATGTTCGAGGATATCTGATCAACTCTTAAGACTAACTGATTACACACGCGAACTATGAGGCAGACACTTCCTTTGTTACACCGCACTACGGCTATGTTCAGACTTCTAGCCGCTAGTCGACGCGCGGTGCGACTATAGGCTTCATAAAAGGCGACAACACTTCTAAGGTGTGGTTTCTTGGTAATCGTAATGATCTAAAGTAACCAGCAAATTACTTTTTCTTGTAATTGTATTAAAATACTTCAATTTTATTTTAATACTGAGCCGTGCTTTCAACAATAACAGTAGTTTTAATGTTGTAGAAAGCAGAAGATATAAATTTCATTTTGTAATGCGGCCTCGCGTTTAAATATTCAAAGATCTAAGGTTTATATGTTTTATTTGCGTTTGCTGCATTCAGAAATAGATGAAAAATAAAGTCATAAACGCGACGGCCGGGTATTGAAATAGCCAGGTTATTTAAATCATCCACCCGCCTCCACGATTCACTGGTATCATACACAGAAATCATAGATTCAGCTAGAAAAATGTATAAAAGTATTTTATGGTGACTGTTATTGAAAGTACTCCGTGAACTAACTACGAGAGAACTAATCAATAAGATATGTTAACTTTACTTTATGACTGCGAGTAAATAAATTTTATCCAATTGGAAATAATGTTTTATTGTAGGAGAATGTAACAATTTATTGATAGTAATACGATTACAAAAGCACCTAATTGTTATTTGCAGACAATTAATTACTATTTTTTGTTTCGTTGCAGACGCTTTAAGACTTTAACTTTAAATAACTTCCTCCACAAAACAATGCAGTTATCTTTCAGTAGCAGATCTGAACATTGTTTAGTGTGCATGACATGTAAGTGGATGAGACACTTGTGTTCTTCAAGTTCACACCATCTCTTCTTACGATAACACGCGAAGGAAGCAACCGCACATAACCAGATCTTATCCAGCCACTTCCAATGAGTAATTATTTGCTTAATGGAATTAATAGCGCGGTTAACTATTAACACTTTTATTTAAAAGTGAGGTGTCGTACGCTCTAATAGCTGCATTTATCTTATAAAAATACTTGCGAGGTCCCCTGCATGGAGCTATGCATACACGATTGCCACAATATTGTAAGTGACAAGAAAAAGTGGGCTGCAATAAAATATAACGACCGAGAAAAAACACTCGCATATTACATTACTTTATCGTGAGATTTCTATCGCTAAACTAACAATGTCGGTATTTATTTTCAAAAGTGTGTAATAGTAAGAAGTAAAAGTTATTGTATAATAGTTTACAAAAATGTCGGTAACAGATAGTAGGTACTAGTTACTGTTAACTGGTTGTAGATCATGATTCATGTCGGCGCTCACGAATCGCATCTTGTTGGCGATATCAATTTCATGATCGCACGTGAACGATCGACCGCTTGAAAACTAAAGGTAGGCCATCATCAACTAACAGCAAAAATGCATTCCGCTGAGAGAAACTACTCTAAAGCGATGCAGTCGTGCAGACTGCAAATGAATAGCAGTACAGCTGCAAAAAGCTGTCCTTTTATAGAGGCCCTGAGTATGAAAGTGGAAACATCAATGCGGACGTTATAATTTGCGCGGTGCATTTCCCGTTACGTACGCCGCATTGGGCCGTGACAATTTTCCATGTTGCACCTCGGAGACGCCTCGTAATGACAGAACGGCACTAATGGAACAACAGACTGCCAATAATAAGCTTCCTGAGTAATGAGAGGCAATGGCCACGAAGTACATACGCCTGCTGAGGCAATTGAGCGGCGGGCTAAACACCCAACCACAACGTTCTGGCTAGGGTACAATAGACCATTATAATATACTTTTTAGTTAGGTATTATAAATTATGCTCCATTGAGATAAGTAAGCACAAAGAGGGTATAAATCAAGAGGCGGAATAATTGGAATATATCCTGATATGCATGCGTGGTTGCGAGTAAATGGTGGTATGTGCCTTTAAAATAATTCAAATTATACCCGAGGAATGAGCTCGGCTGTCTGTCCTACGAATAAACGATGACTTAAGATTACAAAATAAATACTTGTATTCCGTAAGAGGTATATCCATATATCGAAGTATAATGATTACATTGCGTCTGAAAGTAGACTAATGACTGTCATTAAAATAATGTTCACGACATTAGAGCAAGCCACAGGTATGCGTTTTGATTGCGGACATTTTTAGTGCGTACTCTTTCATTATCAAGTTGTAGCATTATCTATCAGAAATAATGAAGATACAAATAATTAAGACGAATTACAAATATGGCATAAAGGATTAACTAATAATCTGAGTATCATAGATGTTCAGACTAATAAAAGCTTTTATAAGGAGAAGCTTAAATTCAGAACATGTGTATGTAAGTATATCTTTCTCTTTCTGAGTAAAACTAGAAGTCATTTAAAAATTTAGCACGAAAGGCTTCAACAAGTTGTGTGAGCAAAACCGCCCTCAGTACAAACAAATGTTATTGCAGTAACATGACCGCATAACGGTTGGCTGCAGGCTAGCAGATGCACCTGCGGCGAGGATGAGCCTTTCACTGGCGCAAGCGCATCGAAAGTGCAGCGTTGATGCAACGCGACCTACGACCTCTGCCGCAATGCCTTTTGTATCTTGATTAGATTGATACTCATGATAATTGTTGTTTCCAATCAAATCTACAGAAGTTTCTGGATATCATTGTTGATTTCTCGTGCTTCTTTACAAACTGTGCGGCGTTTGATT
Source organism: Spodoptera frugiperda (assembly GCF_023101765.2). Lineage (NCBI taxonomy): Eukaryota > Metazoa > Arthropoda > Insecta > Lepidoptera > Noctuidae > Spodoptera > Spodoptera frugiperda. Next base: position 6,226,198 of record NC_064216.1, read on the forward strand.
GACGCGTGTTTGTCGTGTTGTGACGTGGAAGATATCGCGTGGGATTACGTCTTCTTCCATTGGAGTCGTTGTTGATGTTTACTGTACCAATGTTCCCGTCGACCTATTGTTTTTTGTCATACACAAGAACTGCAATGGGAATAATATAGCATCTCAGCCTCAATGGGAAATAATAAACACGATGACCAAAAAACCAAACTTCGAAAATTGTTTTAAGAGACGCGTAATTCAATCGACTTTACCACTTCGTTTACACTTAACAAACCTAACTCAGAGCTGACATTCAATATTGATATTGAAAAAGGCAGTTCATTAATAGCAGGGCTCCAATAAAACACCCGACGCTATTGTGTTTCAAAGATCCTGAGGGAGAAGATATAACTCAGTGCCTACAGGCAGGATAAATCGATGATAAAATACGTTCTGTAAGAATTGGCACCAGTATTAATGGTTTACCAGCCTCTTTGGTTAATGGTGGTTGGTTAAGGGGCCGTCATGCGGTTACCATTCTGCAGGACAAATCGCTCCGGCCCACCAACCGAGAATACTCGTAAACATGTAAATTCATAACTTGCAGATACTTCGTGCATGATAAAGCGTCCGTGGCTCACTGCGCACTCTGATGGACTGAGAAAGAGATCAGGGAGTTATTTTATTCGTGTCCCAGTGTTTATTTTAGTCGCTATGTTGTCATACGTTCTCAAAATAGTTTCATTTTTTGTGAAGTGCCCACACTGTAAGATTGTTTTGAGCTGTGTAGGCATGGTCTCGGTGCAATTACCTGTAAATTAGTTCTTAAGAAGCTTTATAGCGTAGGCGGTTATTTCTCAGCTTACTACATATTGTAATTGTCTCGACCAAATTTTCTAAATGATGTCATTCTAGGTGGTAAACTTTTTTGATGTAGTAAATATTCGTCTCTAATAAGAATAATCCGATTTTTAAGTGTTGATGTTATAGCCCTAAAATGTGACAATGGCAACTCACATATGGTAATATATTCGTGGTAACTACCTCGGATTGTTGTGGCGTGTTTGTATTGGGCAACGGCACACAGCACCACATTATGAAACCAATCACGTTCTGATGTTGCTGCGGACGTTATTATATGCAGATAAATATATTATAATTATAGATATATGTATACAATCACTTACAGTATATAAAACCTTATAGACTCCATAAGAAAATATTCTAAAGCAATTACATTCGGATGTTATCGTAAAATTAATACGCACGTTAATATGCAAACCTCGGCTTACGCCGCACTCAGTCGTAAATTCTTTACGTTGTAGAATGTTGATTAAAGTGAAGTTAAACTAGTTCCGAATGACACCGACGTCTTCTGTTTGGTATAAAGATCGATAGATAACACAGCCTACTAACTGGAAACGAAAGTAAACAAAATTTAACTAACAAACTAGTTTTAGCTTTGCGTGCAACCAACGAATTAACCGGCAATTAAAGCCGACAAACGCAAAAAATGCATTTCTCCAATAACGCAACTTTCGTTTTTAATAAAACGTGTAGATTGGAACGCACCATATGCTTGTATCGATTATGATGGTTAGAGATCGCGACTGATCGAGGGGTTCGGCCAGTCATCGAACCGGAGAATGTAAGTCCCGTTTAGTGATGGGCGAGCCCGCAGCGATATAATATCTTCCCTGTATTTTCCAGCGCAATCACTAGGATCGCAGCGCAATGATGGGGCAGCTCACGCTATCGGCTAACTAATTCGAATTAACCCCACGGTACTGTTACAATTACGACGCACTTAGATGCAACATACAGGGAAGCGCCGTTGTATTAATGCTTAATAGCAAATTGAATGAGGAACGATCATCGTTGAGATATGGCAAAATGGCTGCAATCAGTTGGTGCTGCCCCCGGCTAATAGCTAATTCCATATCTATCCAACTCTTATTACATTTTACACGACGTTTACAGTAATACAAGTAATCAGTAATCTAAGTATCTCAGACCACCTTAAATGGTAATTACACTTCAGCTATGATGGCAAAGTGTAATAAAGACAAGATCGACGTGAGATAAGAAATTAAAAACACTTTCACTGCGTAATTGCTGTCAGTAAACACTAATAAGGCGACAAAGTTGTACCGAAATGTCGTTACAACTGCACCGAGGGCTCAGCGAGTCAATCATTAGAAAGTATGGCACAGGCTGTTAGAAAAACTCGCACAGTTACGGAAAGTACGGGAAAAGTGTGGCCGATGGGAAGATGCGTTTTTCACAATGGAACAACGTTCATAGGCGTTATTTAAGTTCTTGTCAACAGCAGCTATTGTTTGTGAGCTGCGTGAGTATAACAATGTTGTTCAACAATCTTGATTGTTACTGTCGCGCCAAGATATAATAGCGCTGCGGCTCACTGTTGCATGGAATTAGATACGTGTGTTTTGCTTGCTCTGGCAATCACTGAACAAGTATCTAATTTACGCAATAATGTACTCTTGTATACTAGAGCTATTAGAGAGAGTCAGAGATAAAACCAAAAATCTCAAAATGGAGGTGAAAATACGCCTTTTTTGGAGATAAATTGCGTGTTTGCGGCATTATGTCACGTCAATCCACGTGCTTATTAAGTTGCTACTAGAATGACGTAAGGGAGGGTGTCTCAGCCATAATTGGCAAGGTAGTGGGTGTACCGTCATGTTGATACAGTCTACTTCCGAGCGTGGCGCAACGGCGCGGGCGCACGTGACGCGCCCACACGCGCAGGGTTGCCACGCCTCACGTGATCGTTAATGAGTAGACTAGCGCTGAACTTGACTGTGTTATCGCCATTGAAAATTCAAACAATAGAAAAATATTGAGAAACAATTAAAACATTTCAGTTACAGTTAATTGTGAAAATAATGTGCGGATTTAATTATAATATTTGCACATATGTTTTACATGGAGAGAAAAATATAATTCACTTTACACCTACTTAATATTCGGTTGTTCATCAAGACTAAATTATATTTCGATTAAAAATTTCAGCTTATCCAATAATGAAAACTTCATCGTAACGTTCAGATCCACGAACAACTGCAATTCTTACCATAAAACTTTTTAAATTTGAAACGAAGTAATAACATTATAATTGCGTCAATGTTAGTAACAGCCCTATCGATATTCACTTGACCACAATAGTACCGACCATAGGTGACTCTCATACAGCTTGTCTCAATACATGCAGCGTCACGTCGAACAACTTACGTAACAAATGAAAATCGTCGCTTTTCCATCACCGGTAGAGTTACGTAACGGAAAAGTTGTATAGGTAAAGTAAATACCAACTTTGCAAAAGAGGAAAGTTCGACTCGTTCTGTAGTTCTCAGAAACGTCGTTCAATAAAGCCATGGTCATTATAATAAAATATTCATATGGGGAAAAAACTGCGCATGAGTCAGGCGAGAGAAACTAGACGTTAAGAACATTTAAACGTTTGATAGCTCAGAGCTTTGGAAGCTGCGAGCTATAAAGTTACTCAGAATTATTATTATTATCAAAGCTATGTTATTAAATGGTAGTTAATATCTCCGTTTTGAGTTCTAAGGCTCTATAATATGTATGTTTAAGTTTAGTTCTGTTTCATTTCCGACAGAAGTTAAACGTTTTAGTTAATCAATCGAATTGTTAAATGCTAGTCTGCCATAGCTAAGAAGGAGGTCTATATATTATTTACTAGTTGGCACTCGCGGCTACACTCGTATGGATTACGGATTTTGTGACTAATAAAAGTAGCCTAAGTTATTCCTTGGTACTTCAGCTATCTGCCAATAAAAGTGCTGTTAAAATCGTTCCAGTCATTTCAGAGTATATTCATATGCATGTTATAGAAAAAGCGGTTATTTCAATGTTACAAAACGACACTACAATTTTATTTATTAGTCTAGATTATAACAGTTTAGATTCCTATATTTTTATTTGGAGTCTGTATTAACGTCTACTTTTTAAGGTAAAACAAGGTTGATAGTTAAGTCATTTTTGTCGTAAGCAGCCTTAGCCACAGTAGCTGTTATAAAACTATTACTTTATTCAAGTAGCTACTAAAACGAGATAGCGCGTCATATAATATAGCACTATCCCTTTCTGTCATATAACACTAATGATGCCTCGTCATAATACGATCATGTTCGTTGTACGCACTCGTTAATGGTATAAAACTCCTAACATTAAATGAAATGTCATCTGATAAAATCTGATCTCCGTATCATTTTTTTATATGTACATTAGCAATTATGTATATTACGAGATTAGTGATAAGATGTAGGTATATGTAACCGTTATTGACAGTTGTACATTGAACTGTATGGAATTCATGCGGTTTTGTAGGTTGCAGGTGTGTGTAAATACTTCGGATAGACGTAGATCCGATTTCAATACTCGGAATCGGAATAGGTATACGATTTCGTTACTTTTTTATTTCGAAGTTCTCAGTAACACTGAATTTACTTATGTGAGTATCTAGAAGTACCCCAATTACATAATACTTCTTATTAAGTGGGTCTGACCTCCTTTATTTTTGGTGAAAAATGGGCGTGGCGATATAATATCGAATTTATGTTCATATAAATTGAAAACGATACAATTTATTGGGTGGGTGTGGTGGGCATTATCATATGAGGAACTTGATTGATGATGCATTTAACTTGGAGTATAGGCAGGAAGCTTTTCCATTTAGAGTGAAACTGCCTAAGATCCTAGATAGAATCCATGTAGCAGTTTATTTTCCGAGTTTTCTAATGAAAAGTTTTAATATTAATGTATGTGATAGACAGCAAGATCTGATAGTCAGGGAGAAATGTATGTCTAGTAATTGCAGAAATAACTAAGCTTGATGTACCCACTATTATTGAAGAAGTCCAATTCTTACAGTTTTTCATAAGGCTTTCGAAACTAACAATATCACAAAAAAGGAGGAAGCATTTAGGTACCTGCTTTTTTTCTATGAAAAAAATACGTTAAAAGTTAAATGTTTGCAAAATCCATAATAAACATTACGTGAGATAGAAGCATTGTATTAAAAACGAGGTTTCTAACTACAAAAACACGTTACGAACGATAGATAAATTACATATTTGTTTTAAATAAATATTCTCAGTTACTTTCGACAGTATTTTGTCACGTACAGTTGCAAAAGTGAAATAAAAACTTGTGGGTAAGCCCACACCTGTCTGGTTTACTGACGACGTAAGAGGGGGCGTGGCTTCCATGTTTCAGCACTGCGTCGGCGCAATGCACCGAGATTGACACTCCATTGTTACATCACCCATTCACTGGCCATCACGACCTATTATTTTAACACCTATCATTATTTAATTACAATCAAGTGGACGATTGCCTCCTGCAGTAAATTATTACGTAGTATATAGAAACAATAGAAAGTTGTGTGATTGCTTCCAAGACGACGCTTCTTGATTGATTTTAAACTTTATTTATTGTTTCTTAGAGATTGAAATATTATACGCGGATTGTGGTGTTGAGACTTTATGTAACTGTAGTCCCAGTGTGCTACTTTTACTATGTAGTGTGTTTTTATTGATTTAAAAGTAATTGTTTCAATTTTAATGAAAATAATTGTTTTCCTCAATTTCTTTCAATATTTAAAATAATTGATAGATGAATGCAAAGGTATGCAGGTCTGAATAGTACCTATATTAATAATTGCATTTTAGTTTCCAGTATAAAGTAAATGGTATCAAACAATTTCCATCTTTTATGTGAAATGAAAGCCTAGTGGGGGATCCAAATCCCTATTACAAAATGTTAAATGTTCTGAGATCCGAAACGTTACTAATCCAAGTCCATCTCATATCGTATATCGAATCGTAGAATGTATAATTCCTACTAAAATTTTCAAAAACACGCAATAATACTTTCCTCAATCTGAAACTCAAACAACAAAATAAAGTCCCGTCATTGTCATAACTAATCATTTAACATTAACTTTTTTCTCTCGACAGTAACAATAACAGACGCAATACAATGCATCACTTGATGTGTATGTGTGGATGATGTCAAAGCTTAAGCACTAAGCACACAATAGTACGCGTAACATACTCGTAACTTCAGAGTAACGTTTAACGTGCGCCCGCGCAGCGATAGATCGCGCCTGCCGAGTGTAATAACCTCTCTAGTCACTACGCTATGTGTGTCGCAGTGGAGCGAAATACACTAGATTTTTTGCTAAGTAAATGTTTAAAGAGTTATTGGTAAGAACATTTTTTTTTTGTTGAAATTCGCACTTTACTACTGATGGGAATTTCTTTGTTAGTATGATGACAGATATAGCCCAAAAATATAAAAACATTTTACGTATACATTGCGTGAAACAAAAATACATAGTTTAATAAATAGATGTGTAATCACTATTCAGTAGTATAATAATACTTTAAGCAAACATTCATGTTTTATATCAACTAAATATTATTATCATAACAACACCTACGTGTTAGAATGCATCTCTTTTATTACCAAGTTAAATCTAATTTTTGACTTCTTTGTGTCTATGAATCAATTTTTTTACGAACTGAATGTTCAGTAATAATGTGCTTTATAGTAGGTGCCTAGGTACAGTTAACTTTTATGAATAGCTGACTTGCGTCGTATCTATCTGATTTTTAATTCAACTTGTGACTACCGGTACTAGCTACTGGTATTGTGATACATATGACTGAAGATAGATACTTAAATAACGATCTCAGGTATAAGGAAAATGTATAGGAAAAAGCAAACGAAGTTATTAAAGTAATCTGTCAATCATAACAAGAGATCAATGTTTACAAAATATACTCCAAGTCTTACGTTTCCACGTACATCAAATGATCTATTTAGACACCTCAAATATTTCGTAAAACACCGTCCAAATATAAATATAGGAATGTCGAAATCCAACACATTTAAAATTATTGACTTAACTAATAATTTACATAAACATTTGCAGATAATTTATTAACAAACATTTAATTTTGTAATCCATAAATTCCATCTAAGTTCTGAGTAAAAGGCTGACAGGTTGATGAGAGCAATGCGTTTAAAATTATCATTAACCTGTCACGAATTTTAACGACTTCAATTTTGACGGGAATTTAAATAAAGATGGGTGTTAAGTTGACTTGCACAGTAAGAAACAAACGAGATTCAAGTAATTATGTTACTTCTGGAATTACTTTTTTGGAAGCTAAAGGGACGGAAGAAATCAAAGAAATATTTGTTTTCAATGTGTTTAAAATTTATAGCCTTAAAATTAGGATGAGATTCTTAGACACAGATAATGTGGAATTTGTTGCCTTTAGAAGGAAAATGGTAAATATGAAATAGATACTTGTCAACTTTACCAACAACAAAATAAAGTCGAATGTTGAAAACGATGAGGACAAATATCATAATATAGGCATACCTATCTACGAAGCTATAGCTATTATCCTTAAATGTCAACCACAGCTCGAAAAGGAGAAACAAGAGACCTTTAGCAGTGCCCTCTTCTTTTGAACCACACGTCTAGAACTACGTTATAAGTTCATCTGTTTGTTAATTAAAACATTTCTCAATTTTTTTACCTATCACCTTCACATTTCCTAAAGACTTTTACCAATAAGAATTTTAATTAGTGACACTGAACTTTAGTAAGTTCAATATATTCGTGGTTGCTTGTTTAGATAATGAGCTTGACGAAAACTATCTAATGAGGCTGTACACTTCCATTACTAATAGATAATTCTCATAGAACAATTAGGTAGATTGGAACGCAAATTTTATGCTCAACCGCAACAGAGTGCAACCATAACTACACTCAGTACAAACATAACTTCCCACGTAAATGTTATAAATGAATGTATAATGTTTTGGCAAGTGTTATGACCGCTGTAAATCAAACGTCCACTCTCAAGGCTTATCTATACTCTCTTAATAATATCTCAACTTTGGCTGTTTCCCAACAACAATGCCAAGAACACGACGTTTTGCTGTTAAACGGGGAAGTTCAATAACTCAACACTGATACCGATATCCCGACAAACGTAACTTGACAAGAATGTTGCAGATTCCGATCTAAGCTTTATGTTCCTAATGGTTGCACAATTAAATCAACTGTACGACCAACATGGTCAGACTTCTAATGTTGGTTAAAGACTCGCATAAAACTGATCGCCGTAATAACTTTGATCCGGTTTGCCGGTGAGTAACAAAGGTGTGGTGGAAATAAATCTAATCGACAAGATATATCGGAGCCATAATATAATATTGGCGCACAACGTTAAGAAACAAAGCTACGAGCTAACGATGTAACAGATAAAAATAAACAACATGTAAATAAAACAAGACACGTATCGCAGATGAGGCAATTCTTCGAAGCCGATGTTTTGTCCGGACCTAACAAATGACGACGCTGTCCGCTCTAGCAACCACAAAATTATACTTTATTTATACTCTGATACCTGATATGCTGCACCGATCTGCATACTTACAGTACTTACAGCGCATTCATGACACATTGTGGCCAATATTTTACTGATCCACTTAATTATCGTAATAAAATTTAATACTGGCACAAATGCTTGCAGATTTTTCTGTGAGTTAATTGATTCAATTCACCTTAATCTGGCTATAAGTTTCTAACGAACCTCAAATCGACGAACGAACATTTAAGCTCTATAAAAATATGAATCACAAAAACCGGTCGGATCTACCAAACTCCTTATTTGGCTTTTGATATGATTGATTTTGGAGGTTTTGTTTTTAAAAACGCCAAATTATTATGTTAATGTTGGATTGTTATTTTAAGAAACATAATAACTTGGCTTCGCGACTGTATGTTTGTTATTCTTTACGTCGGCCCACTCACTGTACGCATAAGTTAACGTGTTCAAACAATACTACTATGATTGTAATGAAAAGTAGGACGTCGATACACGTTAATTATATCCATCTACTAAAACCATTCAGCGCACGTGCGAAATAATTTTATGTCAATAGAGAACAAACTAGCAAAGCTCGGAATGGCTCAGATTGAAAACAAGTTCTGAATAGGTCATTAGTTACTATAATAATGACAGCAAAAAATTTCTTTCTACGCATCTTTATGATTAAAATGGATATAGCAAAAAACATTGTGTGTAGTCTGTTGTAATAAAAATTGAATAATTTAGTCGCTTGAACATTTCATTTGTTTCCAATTTGCATGTTGAGCAAAAAGTTTAAAATTATGGCAATTTTTCCTACATTTGTTTCTTGGAGCCCTGGGAATATAGAAATGTAAATAATGATATTAAAATAATGAAAGAAAACGAGTTACAAATGACCATAGTGGCACAATTGTACCGCCATTTACGGTGTGCGCGTTGAGTGAATGTCCCTCACTCATGGGTCCGCACAATCGCACTGTCAATCGCTTAATTGATCTCGTGGCTGGTGACGAGTACTTAGTGTTCCGTTACATGCTTCAAAAAACATTAATCAGTAGCCAGCATCTAGTTAAACATCTGCAAAAAATCCAGCGAGCACGATTTGAATTTACTCTACAGTCTGCAAAAAGACAGATTTATACCTAAGCTGTTCTTATGTAATAAAAACCTCGTAACACAGTGTTAGCACAGATAAGATTGTCAATTAAAGGTAACCTTAATAAGCAGCCTAAGAAACATTGATTAAAATTGAAGGTTAAATCTTAAGGTTAATAATAAAATAACTAATTATCAATTTTAATTAAGTTGCTTTAGTTTTTTTTTATACAGGAGTCGTAATGACGTTATTTGTATACTACTCAATAAATTTAGTTTCTTTATTATTGCTTAATACAACATAAAGTGATAAATGACTTATATCAGTGAACATGATTGAAATAAAATTAATTGTGTACTATTATTTTAATAGCAATATGCTCTTAATAGCCGTTATACCAATCGCGATATACATCGTAACGCAAACAAAGCAATCAAAAGCATTGAGCGTAACTGCGCGTACGCTGTAATTATCACTCGATCCAGGTACGTAGGCTCTGTGGGCATTTGCTTTATCGTTTAATAAGAACTTTTTAAACGCAGATGTTCCCTTTCGGGACTGCAGACAAAAGGCACTAACGCAATAGAGATCCCTCACAAAGAGACGGACGAACAGATGCGCGAGCGGAGCCATGGCATTTGTCTGTAAATCACACGAGCAAACAGCGCGCACACCCCGGCGCAGACGCGTGGTGACAGCCGCGTGGGTGTGTGAGTGTACCTGCTATCAAGGCTGTGCTCGCGCAGAGCATACCTGCCCCTACCTGCCTATCTCGCATTCTTGTACTATCTGCAAAGTATCGGAAGGTTCGCGGCGCGTATGTCGTAACGGTGCCCGCATGCCTGCTTCTCAAATTGAACTTTACACGGCTTGTCCTCGCCTCTAAATCATTTTAATCTCTGCTAGTTCCCACCGCTGATTGACAATGCAATTATGAATACGTTAAATCTGTTTGTCAGACCTTCAGCGTTCGACATATTTTGAATAAATTAAGCTACGGATATGGTAAATATTCCAAAGCTTAGACGATTAAATCCATTTTTAAAATCTATCACAGCTAGTGTTAAAATAGTAAACATTATTTTTAGCTGCCAAAAAGGAAATAGTATCTACAACTTATCTTCGTCGCGTTTCAAGTCAACGGACAGTATATTATTCATAGTTTACTAGAATTGCCCGTCACTGTACGCCACGAGCTAGATCGAGGTTAGAGCTACGAACTACTATTGTGACGATGCCGGTATGAATGAAACTAAAATGAATTGAATACCAACAAGTCTTCACGCATGTACCTACTACAATTTAATCTCCTATAGTTTTAGGAAGGTGTCAAACTTGTCAAAGCATACATTGATTTATTGTTAGTGCTGTCCTCAATACATACGTTTGTGGGTCATGGACCATCAACCTCAAAACCTTATAAGGAAATGCAGATCAGGTTAGTCTAAATTAACATTGCAAAACAAATCCGTTTCCGAATTTGTTTAACAAATAAAATCTATTCGCGCGTGTCGTGAGAATCATCTGCATAATTATTTAAATCATGCAAGATTTTTCTATCGACGATGTCTAGACTTAATAGGTACGTCGTTGTTTAAAACAATACAATAACAGCCGACTGAAATATTTTATAAGATTATCTGTAGAGAGGAATCTGAAGGCAGGATTATTACACTTGAAACCATGCTCCTTGTATCTCGTATTGCATTATGATTCATGTCAGAGATTCAGCGAGTCATGCCGTCAAATGTCGAATCCCTTGTATTGTTTGTATTGTCTTATTCAAGTCGGTGTGATGTCATAGTTCATAGGAACGCCCTCAGCCGTCAGTTTCACAACCCAATGGATGTACCACGGACGTGTTTCAGAGCTGGGTGCGTCGCACTCAGCGGGCTGCGTCTATTGTGCTATTTACAAAATGGCCAAGACGTAATGTTAGCTGTTATTGGTTGTGCAAGCAGTGCATGAGGTTTGGAGGTTCGGAAGAGAGGGGGGGGGGTCGTAACAGGTGTACGAGGCCGGCGCACGCGCATGGGAGCGACGCGAAGGTCACCACAACTTGTGGCGTTCTCTAATGTCGCAAGTTGATTACCGTAACTCATAGTTTTGTAAAGCGATTTTTTAAGATTTTACAAATACATTTTAAGAGTAGTCAAGGACCTTTTACTTTTATAGAAATAAATTCTCCGCCATTGGTATACAATGACTCAAGATAGAAACACTCACCTCTTTGAGACCATCAAGACGTCCGAGAGACTTGGACTGTCGCAGCGGCAAAAAGGCCTTCAAGGCGTCCATGCGCGAAGTGCGCTCCGGTTCCGCATTAACGGTAGCGGTGAGGTCTGCGCACGAGAGGCGAGCCTTCCTGCGTTTGTCCAGCAGCTGCTTGGCGGTGCGGGAGCGGCGCTGCACGGGCGCTGCATCCTCCTCGGGTTCGCTGCATACTTCCCGCGCAGCGTGCACCGTGTGTCGCCGACGCGACACCGGCGGCGACGTCAGTCGCGATACCAACGACTCGAACATGGCGGAACACCTTATCCACTGTGGTACTGTGACGACCAGTCACGAGCAGCGCTTACGCCACCCTCACGTAAATCCATATTGTGCAGCTCGATATATCCCGAATGATGGAACGCCTACAACCAAACATTATTCTGTGACGGCTGCAGTTCAGCAGCAGCGCGGGTGACTTTCATTGGCCTCTCGAATCAGTTGACCAAAACATGCGGACGCTGGCTGGCACACGCTCAGGTGTGGGCAATTTGGATCGTTGACCGATCTGCGTCGGTATTGTCATTCGACTGAACGATAGTGACTCTCGAAATAGCTTTGTTTGTGATTCATTCACACAGTGTGCGTACCGTGACGGGCGGAAATGGCAAAACGCGTCCACATTTGCATTCAGCTATTAACTACTATCCCGGAGCAAAACGTGTGCATCACAACAATATAATATGTATATTCATAGTACTACAGATGTGGAAACAAAAGGTGTCGAAAGAAGTTCAGCTGAGAATTTTTATTCACACGTTTTTGAATACTACTATTAAGTTCGTTAACCTAGTTACCGAGTTAATATTGTAATTAAATGAAGCTGAGACTTAATCACACGATGCGGCGTGTTGATGTTGGAAACACTTGAAAGTGTGCCACTGTCCAAAACATTGTGGTGGCAGGTTGCCATCGACGCGACGCGTTCAAATAGAAGCACAAGGCCAAAACTGAAAGCGAAAATAGAAACAAACTGAGGAAGACTTCTTTCTCATTACAAGTTCATTCTTACTCAAGTTTTCCGGTACATTTTATATAAGAACAATGGAGCTACATTGACTGCGTGTATTTAAAGTCGTTGAAAAGAAATTGCAAGTTGTTTTATTAATGTGTAACATAACACTTAGTGATAATTGCTTGTCTAGACTAAACAGTAATATGAAACTGACAAATTGTCGCGCAACAGGCCTACAAATAAATAAGCGTTAAACAAAATGTCGTAACACCTGTGCGAGTAAGTAACACCGTGTATTTTACATATTTCTGTAGAAGACACATTCAAAGTGGGTCAGTTCGTCACCACCATTGGCAACGAACACTAATGAGATTACCAGCGTAACGGACTGTATTCTACGAAGGGCTTAAAATGTTGTGACTTATGCACAAGCAATTGCGAAAATAATCGCGGCTACACTCAGCCACCGCGTAAACGAAATAATCGTGTATTTTCACTTTTACACCTGTGTCAAGACGTTTGTTTACTTCTTTTTATGACGATTGTGAATGCGTCGCCTATACAAGGTAACTAAGTAGTCCACCTGGCATTGTGAACGAAACTTAAACATGCTCGGCTGTTAGGTAAACCAAAATTTCAAGTTCATAAAACAATCGGTGGAAGTGTGTAATGATTTCTGAAATTATAGACGCTGCAACGAGGTGCTAGGTGCACCGCCGTCGAGGGCTGCTTGTACAGTCGGTACTCAGTAGCTATCGTTTGTGGAGCATGGCTCAGCTAATAAAACGGTTAGTCCTAAGTCGGCGACGTCGACGCAAACCGGTACGCGGACCGGTCCTGCACACCCACCCTCCCGCGCACATCACCACATCCCCGCGCACTTCTAAAATACACGCATACACGTCACCTTATCAAGAGAGCCACTGCGGCTAAGCTTCTTGTCAATCCGCTCTCCTATTTCACGGAGCGTCGGGACCAAGGATCCTTCGTATCGAATTCATCGTTGGAAACTAATTCCCCTTAAGCTGGCAATATAATCTGAGCACCGATCTGGTTAACCGCAGTTTAGTTTAAACGTAAACTCTCAAGACTAAACCAACAAAGTCAAGTATTCTTACTTGACGAGCAGACGCCAAGACTAAAATCATTTAACATGATTTGCTGTTATGATGTTTAGACAGGACCCGACTAATATATTGCATTTCGTAGTTAAGAAAACCGTGAAGAAATCTAATGTAGCGTGAAAACAATTGGCGAAAGTCTGGTATAAAGACAAGTTAGCCAATAGTCGAGCGCAGTGACAAAGGCGTAGATTAGAAAGTGTGTTGTGTTGTGTATCAGAAAGCCCGTGATACCGCGCGCACACGCTCTGATTGGCGCCCTATCTACAAATCTGTCGCATTGCCGGCGCACGACCATGTTTATACATCCACCCACCTAAACAGTAATTATTGAAAATGGAAAACTTTAAATCCAACAATGTCCAAACATTCCAAACGCAATAAAGTAATTCAATCTTAAATGTATTTTGTTTTGCTTTGAGCTTAAAGTTGTGGAGCAAAAAATAAAACATTGGTATACCAAAATGAACCCACAAGGGTCAGTACATGATCGATGACGCATTCGGAATAATAAATTTCTTCTCATTCCATGGGTTTTTTATTTCTTTGAATCATGTCAAGTCTTGTCAGTATTTTGACGGTCAAAGAATGGCCCCGACCAATTGCCTTATAGGGGTGAGTTCATTGCCCTTCGGCAGAATGCTTCAGTGCTTATGTAACTGTGCTCCAATTTCAGGTGTAGGTTGTGGAAATGTTACAAGGTTTAGGGGGTCAGGCGGTGACCTTGAGTTGTAAGTGGGTCGTTCGTGAGATGGGCTATCGGGTGGCAGACGTCACGCTCAGCCCACCACGCCGCCGCCGCCCGTCTCGTTGACCCCGCACGACACCACTATCACTCGTAGCTATCCATATCATCGGGAAATTACTTTTAAGTACACCAACGCTTACATTTTTGTTGCGTGTAAGAATTTTATAATTTCAAAATGGTCTTATAACCTGTTGGCTTTATCTAGAAGAATACTTTTGAAAATATGCCTGGGATGGATTTTTATTTTTAGCAAATTTGTGCCACTTACAAGAAACCGCGGAACACGGAGTCGTTTACTCTAATGACGAGACGTGAGTGAAAGCCAAAACCCTCGAGTTTATTTGACCTTACTTTGTATTAAAATATTCTAAATAATCATAATATATAATCTAGAAGATATATTAAGTACAAACGCCTACATGAACCATTCCGTGGAGCAATATCCAGGTAATGTTAGAGATTTAAGATTATCACCAATTTATTTTATTGTTATCTATACGACGTGAAGTTAAGCTACCGAACCGAAGTGTACACTGTGATTTACTTGCTAGCTTGCCAGTAAGAAGTTTTTTATTTGTGTTATACATTAGCATTTGTCACAAAGTTGCGTGTGGTTTCATGTGTTTTTAAGGAATATTTATTTTATGGGGCACTTGGGTTGTGTAAACAGTTTGTCTGTTCGTTTACGGAGTGTCAAACAGTGATGGGAGTGTGGTCGAGTTACTTCACCACAGCCTCAAGATGTTATGAAGGGCGCGGGCCCGTTACTTGGTACTCGTGATGACAGAGTTATTTAAATGTTTGTAACTGTTGCCTCCGTCGGTCGATGGGAGCGCTATAACCCGGTCGCTGGCTCTGATACGCTCATCCACTCACTGCACTTAATTTCTTTGCGTTTCTATTCAACAACATTAAAGTTATACATATTCCACATGCAACAGTGTTACGATGATTGGCTGAACTGATTGTTCCTCGATTTATCCGTGTCTTACTTCCCATACGTACGTATCGTACACGGAATTTTATCGTTAGGTAAATAGTAGCGTATTGAGCACGACAGAAATTGTAACTACTGCTTGTTTATTTTCTAAAGCTGCAACGTTATAGGTTATGGACTACTAGTTAATTAATTTCCAATCGAATCCGTTTCTAATTATAGATTCATTAGCAGTACTGTGACCAGTATTTTGCCTTATTAAGTACTAGGTCAAGGAATTATTATGCATCAATAGTTAAATTATGTCCCTCGTTGTAAGGTGGCTTGCTTTCTCTAGGTCACTTGCTTACTGAGCTTGTCTATTCGTAACGGGAGGACAACATCTTCTGTAGGTCAAACAAACTTTGTTATGTGCTCATTAGATTAGATTGTTAAGGAGAATTCTGTTTAAGGGAAAAGCATTCCATTATAGGACCACTTCACACAAATCTCTCGCGTTAATCTCCAATTTACTTTGTTGCTTTGTGTCCATTTTGTTCTGTTGATTTGTTACTAAATGCCATATAACATATTTTCAACACACGTCCCCCGTATTTATAAACAGATGGCCGTTAATTATCTTGTCTGTCTCCCAAAAATAATAAAATTTTATGTTCTCTTTCGGAGAGCAATAAAAATTCTTTCTGTCCGCTTTTAACTACGTTCTAATGCAGTCCAAGTTAGTCATGAGATGTTAATCCGTTCGGAGTCACAAAAACACTATAAACAATTTACTAGTGACCTTTTTTCTCTAATTACCGACATAAGTATCTGTGCGTACAACATGTCGCGTGTACTTGTCCCTATTCACACTCACTGGTTTCCACGTGAGTGTAGCTAGTTATGAAACAAGCGTATGTCGTAAACGATAAAATCAGGCTAACAATATTTATTCTCCGATAAACAGCGAGAGACGCGTGAAATTTGATAATTACTCAGGCCAATTTATATCTTATCTTGCATCATTAACTCCGCCCACTTACGCTCACACACACTGTTTAAGTTATTTTTCTAAAGTTGCAAGTGAGGATTTTTTTTTATTAATTAAGTAAACATTCCAAAGTTCCATCAGTTGTGTTTTAGGAAGTGAAAGTTTTAAAACATTACAAATACCTATAATTTACCGTAATACATTGGCGTTGGAAACGAAATTCATAAGAACGGCTTTTCTCTGTCAACAAACAAAAACGTGGAATCTTACTTCTAAAACGATCGATTACTTCTGAGTGCTTCTCGACAAAAAGTGGCTTCAGAAGAGGCGTCAAAGCGATGACTTGCCGAGCGAGGCTGGGCTCTCATTACTGACGATTTGAAGCGTGAATTAGACAAAATGAAAATAACGTAATTTGAACAATTACCTCAACAGGCAACTGTGTGTCAGAGTTGTTCACGCTCAGCGACACCGACGCTACTGATGTAATGACTGTACTAATTGATAACACATTAAAAGATAATTAATTAAGTTTAAATAGGTATATCATACATTAAGACCATCCCAAAACTAAGTAATCAGAAACAAGATAACATTAAACAGATGAATAACCACTAAACAAATGAAGCAAAAAACAGCAATACTAATTTAACAATCTCTGTCAAAGTTCCCAAATCACAATTGACGGCACAATTAACTAGAATGACCTCTGTGCTAATTAGAGAAATCACTATCAATGACAAATAGAGTAAAACAAGACGGGTTTTTAATTCAATATCAACTGACTCAAGTATGGCAAAAACTATAGAAAATAGATCTCCGACTTTTTTGATGTAATCACAATGATAGGTTTGCCCTTCGGCTTTGTTACAAACTTTATTGACAAAACGATCGAGTAGAGAAAGTTTCGAGACGTCAAGCAACTCGCGAATTCATTATGATATGATTTTAATTGGCTGATTGTATTTAAATTACTGCTTTAATGTAACGTACTCTATTCATTTCATTGCCTTTATTAACAATGTGACGCTGTATTAGCATTATGTGATTTGCTTAGCGTTTCCATGTCAATTAAATGTTCATTACTTCAAGTAAGTAGAGTAACTTCCGTGACAATGCTTCCTTAATTTAATTTTAGATGTTCAGTGTTGTAATAAACATGGTGGCAAGGTGTTTTAAGACCAGAATAACCTTAATCTCATTCTATTAATGAGTCTATAAATTATATTAACTAGAAATTCAATGTGATCTGGCAACAATGTTCACACGTGAGTAAACACGGCCAGTCTATAGTCAAGGCATCCACACACGTGCAGTTGTGAAGCCCTACTTCACTAACCCTATTTACTAGACCAGGTACTACGACCTATATCCATTCATACTGCCTTTAAAGTTACCCTTTGGGATGTTTGCGAAGCCCGTAAAGGACTTTAAAACATTTCCGTACAATTCTGAGAATAATATTATTAGTGCAAGATCATAATAGAAACAACAATTCATTTTTAGTTTTTTGTGATGCAAATCTTACAAATATATCTAAGTAATTCTTGCAAATAGTTAGTTACAAATTGAGACACGACACTGCTAACAGAAGCAAAATTGCGAATATGGAAAGCTAAGCAAAAACATGCTAACACCGCATACCTATTACGTGTGTTAGAAACACTAAGTACATTATAATGATTGAATGTACCGACGAAATTAGAATAGAATAGGTATGGTATAGAAATAGAGAGTCATGTGGTGTTAGTAACGAGGTTATAATCAGAATTCTTCCGGATCCGGCAGTTTGGTCCGGGAATAGAAAGCGTTAGTCGCCAAACAAGCCCTGCAGGCGGTCGCGGATGTTGACGCTAGGGATAGAAATCAGAGGCAACAACTGGTTGCGAACAAGAAGTGATTAACACTAACGACGATGCAGATGATGATGTTCATGAGAATGTTGCAGAGGAAGTCCAAATTATAGACAGAGACGCAATAAGCGACAGCGCTGGTTATTATACAGAGGTAACATAACATGTTTTAAAGTTTAATGTCAACACCGTTTGATGCAATCATATTTCCTTCGTGGTATTGTAGAATTGTTTAATGTTTGGACGGATTAAATGTCTATGACAATGCACCGCTAATTAGAAGGTTCGTAATGTCAACAATCAAAGGTTCGTGATGTCAACAATCCTATCATGTTTTTATTATAACTATCAAGCCAATTGGATGTTATCAAATCGTCTATTTAGCCTACTCTAAATTAAAATACTAAGAAATTGATTGATATAAAAACTTAAAAGTTCAATTCGGACTTGCTGATTGATTACATCGATACAAGTGCGGATATAGATAAATCAATTGTCAAACGAAATGTAACCGATGATATCACAAGTGACTACAATTATGGTGGCAGCATTAGAAGCAAGCTATTGAATTGAATTCAACGAGTCCACATGTACAGTATATACAATTGAGGGTAAACAAATAAGTAAATAAATGAAAAAATAAAAGGGTAATAGATAATTGTGTAAGTACGAGTATTTGCTTCCCCACAAAATTCCACGTGTTTTGCCATATGATTGGGTATTAACCACAGATTTGGAAGATTTGGGAAGATTTTGGGGAATATTCCAGAACAAAATAAACTGGTACAAATGGAGGCTTTTGTCTTATGTCTAACAAAAGGATTAATCGCACAGGTGTTTCTAGAACGTGACACCGTCTAGCATTGAGGAGCATCGGAGATTTATTGTTAATGCTAAATAACCTTTTACCTTATGTATTACCGGTTTTAAGCATGACTGTGCCCGTGCGTTGTCGAATATTTCCGTTGGAATACGTTTTAACGTTCTGATCATTTGGCGCGCTAAAACCTGTCTCAAGGAGATTACTAATAATAAGAACATAATGATGCTGACTTCTAGGATATCGGTGTATAATTAATTTATTTTTATTATTCTAAATGTTTTGTTCAGAGAAAGTTATCGTTTTTATTGATAAATAGAAATGAGGTCTTTCGTTAAGGACTATTATTATTGTATTAATGTATTTATAGGCTTTATATTCAGTTAATTACATAGGGCTTGAAATAGTAGACATAAACCTTGTGACACATTCTCACTAAAGTGTAACGTAATGCGGACATTACAACAATTTCTGTTTATGTCATAAAATAAGTTTTTTTTTTGTCGCAAGCTATTTCACCATTCAGTCTAATGACCGCATACCTGACGTTATTGTGATCGCATGTTTTGGTCCTGAACAAGATACAGACGATAAAACATTTTGTAAACAATCATTTGACACATTTCTCTAAATGTTAATCGCTGTAGATGAAATAAAAAACAATCATAAGTTAACGGAATACTCCAATGCCGAAGTATCGAGGCCATAGAATCGTCACCCGCAAGTTGAACACAAAATAACACTGTCACATATTTACCGTAAATCATAAGACATCACAAAATCCGGTGGATAGGATCAGAGCACTAGCTTCATCAAGGGCTACTTTCCATGTAGGTAGACGGAACAGTCACTCACACACGTCCGCGGCTTCCAGCTCACGGCGAGCGTTGCACGCGATCCAAAAGAAAAAATAACACGGTTCCTCCACAAAGTCAATGTCGAACTTACAATACGAGTTCTCTGATGAGATCTCACACTACACAATAAACCAGTCAATATTGGAAAGGATCACTCGAAAGTTGAGCTGCCAGCTATTTTCGACGGAGAAGTTTGTTGACAGATAGCTCGTGCAGACAGACGAGACGTTCTCGCCGCGCTCGCGCATACTCCGGTGTGAAGTCGGCCGCGGGCAGCAGCACGCTCGGGCCGCTTCGGCCGGCCTCGGCGGCACTCGGCTGGAATGCGCGGCACGCGGGCCCAGAGGCTACAGCTTCGGCTGGTCCGTTGGGATCTACGCAACGCCCGCTTGGCTTCGCATACACAAAATAATAATTAAATTGCAACAGCCGATCGCCATCTCAGCGCTATAATGTACACTTGCCTAAGATCAGGTTCTGTCCAAAGTCGGCATTAAGTCAACGGGAAAGTACAGTTAGGTGCAGGCGCGGGAATGCGTGAGCGAGGTCACGGAACTAGTTGTAAATGACAAGCCTTCCGACGAGCAATACAAGAATTGCTCGGATTATAACCCAGTTAGTAAAAATGCAATTAGGGCTTCATTCCTCCGAGACAAGCACAGACAACATTCCGAAAGTGTCTGACCAAACAAGGCAAACAGCCAAGCAGCTAGCAAAAGCTGGGAGTAAGCCTATTGTAACCGATGACTCAAGCCAGTGTCTGCAAATCCGATAGAATTCGGCCAAACAATAACTAAATCGCTTTTTTGAATCAAAACTAAGCCGCTGTGCTACCTGCTGAATGCGGATTCGCAAGTTTTGCGGGTCATTGACGCATCAACCGCCTACGCTACGAGTACTGGTCAAAAAATGGCCTCCAACAAGGTATCAGTACATAAATTTGGTTCGTTACGACATCCAGTAAATTCGGACTGAAACTTAAGGGCAGGCCGTAGATCAACAAACAACAAAGATCATTAAGACCTCAGGTTTGTGCAAACACAGCCCAAATGTTTGCGGACACGTGTGTCGGTCGTCCTTCATTTGTGTGTATTCAAATTGTTTGATTTACTTTGAAGAGCCCGCTGTATGCACAAAAACATGTGGTTGTTTGAAGGCAAGTTTTTTTCTACGATATCTTTTTCTCCAACACTTCATAAATCTTCCTCGGTAAGCATGTGTGGTAAGTTCTTAAATTAGTTAGTTTTTGCACGGCTAATGATGAGAGATATCTCTGTTGTTTCAGATGCTGGTAATTCGAATCAAACGAACCGCATTCAGTCGAGGCTTGCGTGCGTTTACCTCGGCTATAGAATTGAATGGGCACAATAGAACGGATGTTGGACATAACACGACCGGAATATGTTAGTTTCCGCTGTGTAGTTTACTTAAATAACGTAATTCGTAGTGGGTAACTGAATCTCATCCCACGAAAATGTTTAAGCACAAAGTTCAACTACATACATAACATATCACTGCCTTTGTCTTACGTCATGTTTACTTGTTTATTTCGTAGAATTCTTCTCGGTGTGCAACGCAAAAGCACCATTTAGAAGTCATGACTCATTGGCGCTCAACCTGTTTTAAGACCTCTGAGCTTGAGGAACATTTATCGATAAACAAGATTGTTTTTATATTTTTTTAACTATGTAGGTCTAATGGATGCATGATTATTTTCTTTCAATTCATAAAATTATACAAATCTGTAGTTTTATAAGGCAACCTTTACATAAGAATTTCAATACTTCATGACAGACCAAATGTTCTGTATTCAAACCACTTAGCTAATATCCTTATTAATGTGGAAGCGTTAAGAAAACAAACAATAAAATACAATAAGTAATGGTCCAGCGTTAGTCAGATCATCTGAGTTCTGACTCAGATATGAGTCACGGCGTCTCAAAGAAAGCCTCGGCGAGCTTGATAGTGCAGAGCAAGCGCACGCGCAACAAATGTACGAAGAATCCTATTGTAAGGGCCGCAGAATTTATTGCCTTATCTAAGACATTGATACTACTGGGCACAGCCGGAGGAGAATTGAGATAAAATGTTGTTCATTGTTTCGGAATTTCTGCTAAAGAATGTAACTGAGAACTATTTACTATGTGAAGTTCAGGTTTCGTACACTGCAGGAGAGAATTTCGTCACAAAATATTTGCTGCAAATGCAATACTTCGATGCGTAACTTCATGCAGGTGTGAAAACTGTAAGTATTTGTGAAAAATCGCATGTACTGGTGCAAAAAGCAGCTGGGAGCGTCGGCGGCGGCGCGGGCGCCGTCAGTGAAATCGCGCGTGTAGAAAGCAGAACTGGGAGGGGCGGCTGTTGGTAGTCGCACACGCACCACTGCTAATATACAGTCAATTGATACTTGTATGAATTGCTTACCACCGCAACACAGATGTGACAGGAGTCACTTTTTATAATTGCTGACTGCATTTCGCACTGTTTCTAGATTTCCAATTCAGTATTTATTCAAATCAGAGATCTGATAAATAATGCAACCGCGCATTTCGCGTCATTGTGTCAAGATCTTTGCATGTTGATATCTACAGTACATACCGCAGCTGTCTTATCCAAAAATAGAGTGTTTTCGGCTAAGATGCTTTTAAGACGTGACATGACATACGGTCAGTTGCCACCGAGGCGTAAACCATCAGTCGTAAATACACGTCACCAACTAAAAGTTCATCAATCAACAAATGTGTTGGTACTCCAGTACCGTTAGACGTTTCGCCATTACCAGGGCCGAGGATAGAGTAGAGTAACTGGCTCCATTAACGAATTAAGCATTCGGCCGCTGACAACATCAATTATGTAATAAACCATTCGCTTGGACTTTACGTTAATTATCATCTTTACTCTTCATTTTTTAAGTCTCTTAGGTACATTTTAGCATCGACTCATTTTTGGTTGCTTATAATGCTTGTGTGAAGAATTTCCGTGATAAAGGACAACGGTACTTACACGTGTACTGCTTGCTCGTTGATATTCGCGCAGTTGCCAAACATTTTTGTTAAATACTACTGTACAGTCAAAACACGTTTTATTACCGTAACCGATTGCTGTATGTTGTCCCTAAAAGCGTATATGACGCTTCCTATCTTGGAAAATTATATTCTGGTATATCCAAAGCAAGATCGTTAGAGCCGCTCTCCCCTTAAAAGGCGAAGGTTACTTTATTTAATGTATTTTCATCGAGTGGTCATAATTTTGTAATAAATTCAATAAAATGAAGTCAGACTTTTCATATGTATACTTATGAATTTTAATTAACAGCGTTTGACACCTCCACTAAATGCTGAATGACATTCCAATTTTAATCTTAATTTATGCGTTGATTTTATAGCATTAAACCTTCGTCGCGTAGCCATAAGTTGTGCGGCAGAATCTAATAGGCAGGTGTGTGTTTATCTGTGTCTGCCTATGGTATATAACTTTGTAATCTTATTTATTTCCCGGTATAAGCATAATGTTTCTATTCTCCGTCTGATAAAAGATTCCTGGCTGGTTTATAACGTTTTTGTGTTCCAATAAAAAATCAAATGGAATCCACGAAGTATTTTCAAATGTTGATGCGTAGTTTATGCTGTTCTAAAACGTTTAACGTATACAAATAAGGGTCATAATTGTAAATCAAGGTCGATCTGTGTCTAACGAAATACCCTTTAGCTATACCACATAAATAGAATGTGAAACAGCAAGAATTGGCGCCATTGACAGTATGAATTTTATTGCACTGGGGACGGGGACTGGGTTATTTTACTACTTCAAAGCAAATTGAAGATAAAAAATGTATTTCTAAACAGAAAGGATTTACTATCTATATTTTAAGATTCCAGATAAAGCTAAAAGGGTGACAATAAATATTAGAAGGAATGATTTGTTGGGTAGGAACCATTCCTTTAGAGCGACGTCAACTTTAACTCACAACTCGTTTTTTTAAGCACATTCTGTCTGGCAACATCACTCATAGTGTCTAGCCATTGGAACCATTTTAAAATAAATAACGAATATTCTTTTATCGTCACAATGTAGCATAAATAATAATTTGTTGATGGGGTCAAGTAAAGCAAGGCAGTAGAACAAACTTGATTACCGACTAATCTGCACTCATAACCTATTCTCAATAACTAATGAACAAAACAATAGACATACCTACATTCGTTTAAATATCACAAGTTTAAGTACCTTGCAACTGTTACGCAATTCATAAGCCACTGCAATCGAGATGAGACTTCAATGCGAACAACTATCGGAGCTACGTGTTTCACATTTAAATAATAAGCTTATGCATACGTTTTTGAAGAAGCTTGAGTGTATGAGAACATTTTTGTATTTTCCTCTTAACCATACGTCAGCAAAAATCCCATGTCACAACACCTACGTAGTACAAAAAAGGTCTTTGAATTCTTTAATTTTAAAAGCTAAACATTTCAGCTACGACTTACGAGACTTATTTATTAATGAGTACCTATCTAACAAATGGATTTTGACACGATGGTATTTATCATAATTATTGCAATGATAGTTCCAAATGGTATTGAAAATCTTAAAGCCTGACTGAAACATGACTCTGTGGAGATTTTAAAGTTACAATTTGAATAACATTTTCCTGGTCCAGGATTGAATCTTGCATTCAACAATCGCACTTATGACTGCATATTCAAAGAAGAAACCTGTATACCGTTACGAAAACCGAAACATGTTGAAATGAGTAACATGTTCGTATGTAGTTTATCTGTCTAATTATGTAACCTGTCTTCCTGAAGTAAGGTTTAAAGATTACTGTGTTTTTAGGCTTGGCACGTCAGTCCAATTGGGGCCACTAAGAGGCTATCTCAGATTGAATGGCGATCCAATCCGAAATTTAATAAAAACTGACTTGAGACTACGTAATTCCTATTTTGGTACCTTGAATTGATGGTGATTTTTCGTTAAGGCGTGTTAATGTTATAAATTATTTTCTTCTTACAAAATATTTATTTGTTGTAATATTAATAAAGTAGATAGGATATGAGTAATGAAGCAAAAAGTTTTGTTTAATATCAGGTTGTAAGCGATACTTTTTTGTTTCTTTCAACGGATTTTTTGTTTTTTCTGACATTAATGTGTTGTGTGCCTACATTTTTTGTGGTCGACAACTTCGTAATGACTAAATCATCAACAATAGAACTTGATAGTCCTGTAGCTGTAGAGGGATTATCTAAAATCACGTGTGAATTAAGAATAAATGATTTTGGGAAAAGGCCTTACTTATACTATGAAAATAATACGTAGCTACATCAGGCACTTACACAAACAGAGAGATATTTAAGTCAAAGTCAAAGTCAAAGTCAAAGCATTTATTTCAATTAATCCTAAATTAGGCACTTTTGAAACGTAAAGTATAAATAAACAGCTTATTTTTTCTTTCTTTTTTAATCTATCCTTACCCATTAGGAGCAACAGACGTGATCTAATATTATGTTACCCACTATAAAAGAAAGCGTTAATAGTTTTATTACAAACCGAGACATAACAACCCATATTTTCTTGAGATAAAATCCTTATTTATTGTAATTGTAACTGTATGTTAATATTAAACCGTTTTCGAATTGTTTCATTTCGAGAAACGCTATTAACTCTCCCAGTCAAACGGAACCCATAAAACCACGGAAAGTAAGAGAAAATATTCAGATGAACTTTCTTTGTAAAAGGATACGTTTCACCATCTCTCTGTTTTTCCAAAAATAAACACTTTATTTATCTCAAAAGTCCTGATCATTGACTATCATTGATATTCTTAGCTCAACGTTCGAAACTTCGAACTTATTTTCATTTCGTTTATCGTTATTCGATTTTAAACTTTACTTTTGTGAAGATAAAGTATGTAATGCTGGTTGTAGTGTTCATTTAAACCTTTCAGTATGTATGGAACGTCCGCTCCGGACATACGAAAGCATTTCAAAAGCAAATCTTTAGATTCAACGTAAGTATGTGATGTCGCAGTTTTCCTTGAGTTTTAGTGTCTATTAGGCTATTTATGTCTTTGATATTCTATTTAAATGTGTTGATATTCTTACGTAATAAAGTCTGTATTTTTTCTGTTTTAAATAGTGTCCTGTTTGGTTGTCTGTCACGTCGCACGTGACCAATGTCATGTAGTCGTGGGTACCTGAGTTTGCAGGGTCCTGTCGTGCAAATATTGTTTTTCTTTTTTTGCTATATTATTTGTTGGAATTTCTATTTTGTCACACTGTTTTGGTTTTGGTTTGTGTTGAAGTAAGATGTGCGGTAATATAAATTTGTCCGTAGAGGAAAAAATAATGAATACTAATGTCCCATATGAATATGTAAACCAAATTTATGTTTCTAAATTTATTAAAAAAGCTTGCTTAGGGCAAGTGCTGTATTCTTTTCCTGTATAGCAATATCTTAGTTTTTCCCGTTTTAAGAACACGAACCAACTACGATAATTTTTTTATAGTAAGCTTCAAAGCGCGCTTTATGACAACATAAAAAAACTACACGGTCATTGAAATCGATCTCATTATTTGACTTACCTTAACCTCATCTAACAAGCGCCAAGATATGAGCTCGACCATTAAATACTCAGACAATTAATAATATTACCAACAGCGCAGACTTGCCAAAGAACGTCGTCATAGAAAAATTAGACTTGCCAAAACAAACTAACACTTAAAAACTTTAAATAGTATAACGCCAATTCCAAGGACTCAGATGATTTCTGATTGATTCTTAATTTCTTAGTAATATAAAGAAATTCAAATTCTAAATAACAATGATATTAACATAATGTTTAATGCAAAATATTCGCAGTTTGGTATTCACACAGCCTTGAGACATTTCCACATACGAAATAGATGCAAATGACTGACAAATTTTACATTCTTACATCTCATTTCTATTTCTCCGAAGGAATACCGAAATGTCTATTGCCTACACCCATCTTTAACTATCCTAAAAGAGAAAGGTTTTCAATGCGGATATGTTTTTGTTAAGTACGCTTCATATCTTCTTAATTTGATACTATTGTTTAAGTACTTATAACAACTGTTATAATAAGTAGAGAGCACAGCATATTGTCATTTTTTATGGGGAAAGATCAATCATTGCTTGTAAATCCACGCCTTGTGTGAGGAAGTTTGAGACTCTTATTGGACTAAAAACCCCGTTCCTACTTCTGCTTCGATCCGGAGCCCCGGCAATCCGTTAAGTCTTCCGCGGCTTGGTTTATTTTCCTGCGATGCCGAAAAGTATACTGAACTATATACTTTACTATAGGTATATAGAAATTTATAACTGGTAATCTATAATACTCTGATTTTTTCTCGGCTCAAACATCGAAGCCTGAACGCGCAGCCAACCAGTCGTACTTGACACACACAGCAAGGCGGTCCATATGATAAAATACAGCATAACATTTATGTCAGCATTACAAAATATAATCAACTACATCAGCAACAAATTGTTGATAGCCAAACAATGAGATAACATCTAAAATTCCTAATATTAGACATAGACGTAGCGTTAAAATATCATTGACACGTATTAAGAAGCGATTAAGAATCGAGATTGTATCCTAATGTCCTCAATTCAACCAGTTGGAAGTAGCTAAGTCTTAAGACTAGAGTAATCAGTGCGATCTTAGATGGTAATGTAGATGGGAGGAAGGAATGTTAGGCCACGAAGCCAGGGTCTGGCTGCGCGGCATCGAGGGCGTGCCGGGAAGCGCTAGGGGCAGTAGCGAACCGATTTGTCTTTTTGACATTAACGTAATAGATTGATAGTGCAGCGTAACTAATATATTTACTGGTAACTTGTTTAAGGCTTTTCGATGCAAGGATTACTTTATATTATTGTAAAATATGTGTTTCGTATCTGATACTACTGGTGAGGTAAGTTTAAATGATTTTGACATGAAAATAATACATCAAGGAGACGAATGTATGTTACGCACGGGTCTTAAACATCACAATGGGCTATCCATTCAATCGAAATTTAAACTTCTAGCTTAGCTGGTCATGCAAACCTGACAATTCCTTAGGTGAATACAGGCATGACGTGATCCGATCTTACGAAACAAAACACCATCTTATTTATATTTTTCTCGGCCTCAGTCCAGTTTATTGTGTCGAATAATGAAACGTTCCTGTTGTTTGCATCATTTACGAGATCATTACGACGTAATAAAACTAGACACGGGATGAGAACAAAAATATCTTAACACGTGGACTTAATGCTGGTTTTATCGACATCCGTATATTTCCTAACACTCCCTAAAATAACAGGAAAATTTAACATAGGAAAAGATTGCTAAATAATATCGTATGTAGATAAACATCTGCTAATAATTCATCAAATGAAGATTAAGGAAGAATAAAATCTTTGTTCTTATACCTACATAAGATGCTCATAAGATTATAGATTAAGTAAAAACATCCTAACTCACTTTTGATGGATTAAACACAAACCAACAATTTCATTACCACCCTGAAGCTTTAATCAAAACATAATATACGGTAGCTAAAGCAAAACACAATACTACAATGGAAGAATATCTTAATCTAAAGGAATATGAAGAATTGAAGATCCCACACTTCGCTGAGGCCGTACAATGAGCCCTAGCAGTATCTAGCTTCTATCTAGATTCCATTGCCACGCAAGTCGCAGGATCGTTTAGCATTCCCAAAGCGAAGCTCGTTGCGCGACGCCTCGCGATGAGTTCACACTTCAGATATGTTGGTACTCTGTGATTACGGCCATGGCAGCCATTACAGTTTTATTCTCACGTCTAAAATTAGATTAGAGATTTTATTTGAGTTAGTTTATTTAGTGTTTTAGTTTTCATTCGTCTTAATGATTAGAATCAGAAGTAATTGCAACTTTTAAGTTAATGGTAAAAAATCTTGAACAATTTTATTTTTTTTAACTAAGGCACAAATAATATCGAATGAAAATGAACAATATGGCAATATAAACAAAAGGTTTCCGTCTTGTATGACAATACAATATTATAAATTCACTAAACTCTATTAAACAACGAACAAATGCAAACGATGCGTCTTATTTATTTTTAATTGTACACCACCATTACATACAGGCTGTATAATAAATTCGCGCTATCCATATAATAGTAATCTGCCTATAAAACGAGAGACGAAGGTGTATAAAGCTGCTCATTATCGTAAAACGTACATCCTGCCGCATTCTCAACATCATTGCTACGATATTTATAGTTAGACAAACCAGGCTGTATAGTATTAACAATCCTTACATAACCACGACGCGAATGAGGAATTAATTTTACTAAGAACATATTTATGAAGGAAATATTTCTTGCTTCTTCTGCAGCGGGGTATCAAATTCAAAGGAATTAAGTTTGTTCATACAAGACGGGCCCGCGTACTCATTTGTTCACGCGTGGGTGCATTAACTTAGTCTGCATGTTACAATCAATTTCGCTTATTGTTTTAACAGTGTTCGTTCTTTATAAGGAATAATAAAATACGCACGTCTAAAAGAATAATGCTACTGACAAAACGCAAACATTAAATGAATGGAAAGCTGTTTGTAGCCTTTGCCAGCCACACAGTTGTGAATGTAAGTAATTTGACATGAAATAATAATAAAATATTACTTAGTACAGTGAAAATACTGATTAAAACAAACGCACTCAACTAATTGATACAATGAACCACAGGGAATAGGGCAGTATATTGTTATTTCTATTTTTGATCTTTTTAATTTACTTATCACTGCATTCAATAAGATTTTAAATCAGAAAAACACCATTGACCACTGACAAGCGTATAACATAAAACATCATACAATCTACATAAGTTCACTGGAAGCCCCCACAGCGACCACAATATCTCCTTATTACGAACAAAAACGGTCTATAACTTGAGCTTACAGTCAATCGAATATACAGTACATTTCAACGTAAAATCTTGTTAAACCACTTTTGTACTCACACTATTTTAAATCCGCATACAACGAAGCCGCGACTGTTATTAGAATTCATGCAGATGAGTTGAAACGCTCGATAAATAGTATTTTTCACGTGATCCCGCCTGTGTGCTCTCAGCACGATGCTTGTGCCGCTTGTAAACCCCCTACCTTATGCGGCGATATAACGTTTCTTACAATATACATAAAGCCTTCGTTTGGTATTTATTACATGCCTTTAGATTACTACTATATGTGATGTAACCATTTACGTCTGCAGGTACCTACGTTTATACCAATCTAAGTTAATCTTTATAACTGCGTCATTGAGCTAGTGGTGTTAAGCTTGATTCGAGAACCAATTTTTAATTCTACTAAACTGAGTATTGGCTTTATATATGAATAGTAACAGATTTACTATAGATGTACGACAGATAAATATAACAACATATTTTAGAATATTTTTACATGCAAAACTATATTATTCTCAAAATCTACATAATATGTAGGTACGCCTTGCCTTACACTTGTTATTCTATGATTCACATTCTAGTCAGGTCCAGGTATTAGGTGCTACTAAAAGTCTCGTAATTTATTTTGATTTAGTAGCCATTAGATAGAACCAAAGTCATTAGCCGTTTGCATTCCTAGGAACATTGTTTGTCATGCTTGACTTAATGTCGTAGATTTTCTAATTGCTAATTTGCAGTCGTAACTGATTCACGTAACTAAGTGTGAATTTTACTATGCAATGGTTGGATAATTAAATCATAGACGCTTAACGCTTCACGTGGTACAATGGTTTCAAATCTGAAACCATCAGAATTAATTAAATCTAATTAATTCTGATTTTAAAATAATGTCTTAAACAATCTACTTTATCTAAATTAAACTCAAATCAAAATGCGGCACTCAAATTGTATAAAAGCAACAATGTGTGTTTTATAAAATCGCCTTAGAAACCACCTTCCTACCAAGGTATATTATCGGCAATACCATGGCCAGGGACAAATCTCAACATCACGATTTATAGGGCTGCTCAAAGTAATCTATAAAAAAATCTATCAATCGAAAACATCCAACCGCGAAATCCGATTGCTATCTGTATAAAATCTGAAGAGTATAAAAAAGTAATAAAAGTTACGCAACAAGAAATAATAATTGAATGTGCCAACCCTACACTAACGTTTTGTAACTATCATTGAATGTGCGAGTCGCGTCGATAGAATCAGAATCACGAATACATTTTACACATACAAGTACGTATGGCTACAAAAGGATAAGCTTAACAGCTTACGAAGTATTTTGTTTTCTGTAACACCTTTTACAGTTTATATGTATAAAAATGATCGGTTCGAAATTGTTTTACATACGTTCTAGTTGTTTGGTGTAGTAGGCAACATGACAGTTTGAAACTGAAACCGTTGCGGCTCCGAGTGTTCAGGGAAACATTGTCTGTAATGATCACGAGAGAGAGCTACACGTGTGCACTCTTCCGCTCCATTAGCATTGAATGGTCGGCGCGTGCGCATGTCGCACCGATCATTGTCGCCCAGATTGAACCTACTCTTGATCTAAATCAATCTACCTCTCCGCTGTATTGTTCTCATTTTCTTCGGCGATTAAACATAATGAGCACATTTGACACGTACATTACACTCCGCGCTCTGATATGAACTCTCAGTAAGGTCAAGTGCAATGAAGCAACGTTCATCCTACTCGTTTTCGTAACACATGTCACCGTACAATACGTGCGAGCATTAATTCAAATGAATGTAATGTACCGTTGATAGCTGCATGTACTTACCGGCAATTCGAGGTAGTCGCTAATGGTATACTTGGCAGCGCCTCTTCGAATGTCAGCCAGGGCTGCGAAGTGCTCGTCGCGTCGCGCTTTCCGGCGTAGCAACGCTCGAGCGTAAGGATACGCCGTCAGGAACTCTCCGTAGGCGTCTAGCAGCTCTCCAGTAAATAACTGCTTCAGGAGGATTGCGCTCTCACTTGAAACTCCATCCGTTGACGGAGGAGGTGGTAGCTCGCGACACTTGAGCGACTCCGGGATACTTTTTGTAGCAAAAGTACTTATCCCGCTAGTCGAGTCACACGATGTGAACGCGTCCGTATCGCTCGAACCGCATTTCGAAAACGGAAACGCGGATGAGGCTCCGCTTTTTTCACTGCTTGCGGAACTTTGTCGAGTGGTGCTCGCTTTTTCATAGTAATCCGGGAACTGAGGCTCTGACTGACTCTCAGTCGACGGTGAGGACTCCTCAGCAGCTGCACTGCTGTATTGGGCATTCTTTATACAATCGTATAAATCTTCTATTGACTCATAAGGAGTTATACTTCCACACGATTCAGCTTCCACGTCATGATCGTGAAGCCTCTCATAAAGATCGTCATTTTTTCTTTGAGAAACTGGAGTTAACGCTGACTCAGAACGAGTTCTTTTTACACTTGGTATTTGATCGTAGCCAAAATCCGTAGGATTGAGAAAATCCCACCGAACGTTTGCCCATACGTTCTCACTGGCGTCTGCTGATATCCTGTGATCAGCACAACATTGTCCACTGCTTCTGATAGTGACGGTGGTCACGTTATCGTTAGTTTCTACAATAGAGCTGTCGACTACTGAGTCGTCACATTCTATGGGTATGTCGACGATTACTTTGCGTAGACTGACAGAAGAAACGCTGGATCGATTGTCGTCATCAATTTTTCTATTGTCAGTAACGTTGGACTCGTTAAATTCCGAGTTCGTTATCACTGAAGATGTGTCAACATCATGTTGAGTGATCACACCTTCCTGAATGAGTTCAGTTAATAAGCTTTTCGGTTCTTCTTCGATTATTGATTTCTCTAACAGATTAAGATCTTCATCTTCTTGTTTAGAATCATTTATCAATAAACCAGAATCAATGTATTTCCTCATACGTTCCGTGAGGGCTTCACTAGCTTCTGAGACTGATTCTAAAAAGTAGAACAGAAGATGATATTCTTCTTTGGTGATGACAGCGGCGCGCAGTAGTGGCTTCCCGTACAACTCCACCGCCGAAAACAGTGTTGAAGCTGTAATAAAAGAGAAAGTACTTGTCATGTAAACTGTATTACGTTTGTGTGCACCAGATTGATATAATTGACGGTTATTGACCGTGTTACTTTATGAAACATCTGCATAACATAGTATAGAGTGGCAACAAAAATGTACGTGGGTGTTAGCGAGGTCACATTGCACATTGGTTTGAAAATGAATCACCTTGCATATAAAGTTCATCTTAATGACCGAGAACTTTGCATTCCTTGAACCTTAATCAGTAATTCGGATGCAAGAGAGCTCATTTATATGTCTTAAAAATAAAAATCCATATTTACATCTGTATATTGTACCCATTGGCACAGTAATACCGGTATCTGATGTTTATAAAATATAATTGGCCATGTCACCTCTCTAATCACTTAATACCGATTCCATTCATCTGATATAGTATGGTAGTCACGAAGGCTGCATACCTAATGCATAAAAGCGCCTTCTAGGAAAGATTACCGGACAATAGCATGCGTATGCGTCTTATTGCCAAACCGCTTTCTACAAACATCGCTGCGTCTGCCAGCGGAATACTGAATGAACGTGATTCGTTTGCAGCTTATTGATGTACCGAGCGAAGGTTCGTTGAAGAAAGTTAAAGTCTATTGTTTCAAGTACTTCAGATATAAGCAGGGCACGAATGCACAATTGCAGATTTATAACATCCGCACTATTCTTATGTTACAAAAGTATTGAAAATATTTACCATAAATCTTTTCCCAGGCGATGAACGTTTCCAGATCTCGACCGTCCCATTGTGGTGGTTGGTATTCCACGACAAGTACCTCCCCTTCCAACACGGATGCAGATGCTCTAGGTTCCACGGGAGCTTTAGATCCTCCAAGAAAGAGCAGGGCTACTGGTGGAGCAGGAGGCGGTGAGTCTGGCGGTGGGAGATCTCCACCGAGGGGTAACGCCAAAGGGGCTGATAGTGGCCCACTGGGTAGTCCAGTTAAAACTGCTCCGAGCTCGTTCAGCAGATCACAAACAATTTCTGCCACCGTATTGTTGCCCCACACTGTCACCTGCAAAGATAAATATTGTTTTTAAAATCATTTCTCGTTTCGTGCATGACGGACGAACTGAGTAACGGTTCATAAACGTCGAGTCAAGGAAATTAAAATTTAACATGAATTCTGAGCTCTCATATACCTAAATGGCAAAATTACCACGATTGAGTTTCTTAAAACTCCTACTTTGTTTGTTGTTTTTGTGTCATGGAATGGCTACCATAACAGTAGAAGTATTTTAGCCCCTTGCGTGTTGCCTAAAATGTGGGTTAGGTGGGCCTTCCGTGATGTAGCCAAATCGAATCAACCGGACAATTATCCGTGAAGCGGACTCCCACATTCGACCAGGAAATCGTTTGAAAAAATACAACTAACGTGGGATTTTCAATCATTGCACCGTTTACCTAACGGCTGCTAATAAAAAACGTGCATTATTTCTATATTACCATCATATCGATGTCTGAATTATTGACTGATAGTGATCTATATAGGGCTTGTAACTGTTTCAGATCGTGATATAAGGAAATTGATCTCGTGCAGCTAACGGACACGTCGTCGCTTATGATTTTCCTCTGAACATATTGGATTTTTATTTGTGAGAGATACACCTAATCATCATGTACTGAATTCAAGGCTAGGTCTATCAACGACCTATAAACTAAAGTCAGTTCATGCGTTTTTGTTTGATATTGTTATACCTAAGTATAATAGTCTTGGTTCATTGTGGAGATAACAATATAAATGAGTGTCCTAGACATGCAACTATGCCCTTGTAGCATACCGAAACGTGAGCAAATCGCATTAATATGTAGGTATAATAACATGTAAATGCTGGAGCCTCGGAGGCCTTGACGGGCCGGGTTCATGGCGTTTTTTACCGGGCCCTCGTGTGACGTCACGCTCGAGTTATGCGCACGCGACGGG
This sequence comes from Spodoptera frugiperda, assembly GCF_023101765.2. Lineage (NCBI taxonomy): Eukaryota > Metazoa > Arthropoda > Insecta > Lepidoptera > Noctuidae > Spodoptera > Spodoptera frugiperda. The sequence continues at coordinate 6,261,252 of NC_064216.1, forward strand.
CGCAGCGTACCAGCGCCCCCCTCCCCCTGCGCCCCGGTACCAAACCTCCAGGATAATGCGTCTGATACATCTTCAACGAGGAAAAAAATGAAACAAGATCCAGCGAACAAGGGGCAGTCGATTTTACACGGCCAACGCGTTTTTGGTCCTACAAAACCAGAAAGATGGATGGTCTTGAATATAATTTATATCTGGATGCGTCTGCACTTGATGTAGGTAGGCAGGCATCACTTCATCTTAATTGAATTTAGTACACTGTAGGTACACACCTACATATACATACATGTATGTATACAAATTACTTTTGTTGGGTTTATAATATCAGCGATAATGTGGGATTACGAAGAATTTTTCAACTCGAATAATATTGCAATGAATCTTTGGACGTCAAATTATTATTTTGCAAATAAATTACGAGTCACTGAAATTATTTCATCCGTACGGATAATTACATCAGGTATTCCCGTACTTACTCGCCTGATTGCTCAAAGTATGTGAAGGAAGGTATTTTTGAATCACCATGAGTATGATAATTTTAGCATACCTTCTTATTACGAACACGAAGGATAAACCAAGTAATAAAAATTCTAATGTTATCAGTGCTTGTGACTCAGAGTTTAAGACTTAAGAATGTCCTTGTACACAGTTTTTTGAATGACGTGCTTGTGCCAATAGGTCTTAGAATTTTAAAAAACACGTACGTTTTCGAAGTACTTAGCTCATAATTTTGTAAACAATATTCCCTAGACAATACACTTCAAAGACAGACCTAATTGCATTCTACAAGTTCTGAAGTTCTTATTTGTAAATAAGTCTTTAATAAAATAATTTTTAATTGACGTCAAAACATGAAAAGATTCTGTTTTCGACGGAATGCGGTACGTAATTTTTGAAATGGTCGTAAAACTGGCAACAGTACCGGTAACGCCATCTAGCGGCGATACTGAACATCACCGACACTCGTACTGGCAACGCCATCTAGTAGTTTATACGGAAACTTATACGAACATGTATGTCAAGAATCTTGAGGTAAAAAGTTCTCAGAATGGCATATAGATGGCGTTGTAAATCAAAATGTGCAAAATAAATATCTCGACACGGTTTAAGTGTTGAAAATTTTTCGATTCACTATAATTAAAAATCATTAAAGATTATAAAAATAGTAATTTACACAACTTCTCTGTCTGTCTGTCTCTAGTAAAACGACGAAATATTTAGTAATTTTTGCAAGCAAGTTTCTATTCACTAATCACTAGCACAGCCTACAAGGTCGTTTAAAGGCTAGTTCTATTGTTCGCATAATATTCTCTCTTCGCTGTAAACTGTCTGCGACCTATGGGTCACTTTTACTTCCTCCATTCTGCTATGCACTCTAGTATTATTGGACTATTCGAATTTAAATAAATATAGGTAGGTAAGCTTTGTATATTTGCTCACTTATCATAATTGTCTAGTAGATTTTCTATAGAAAGTGTTTGAATCAATTTACTTATTATTCTCGTCATAGGATATTTTATCAACGCGTTTCCCTGTTTTGAATGCCATCTATAGAATAAGTTATTTAGGTAATTTTTATTTAAAAGAAGTTTAGATGGTTGTAATACTTATGAATAAAATAATAAGGCCCAACGTGATTTGCCTATTTGGCATAAATAATTTAAAAAATATATTAAATCTAAATTAAAAGAAACATTTAAAAATCGAAGAATCGATGTTACAGACCATCACATCTACGATTATATTTATTTGTGTATAAAGCAATCGTCAATTTAGTAAATATTTTAAAACAAAGTTCGCCTTTCTCCGAACATTTTAATACATAAATGCATAAAATAACCACATGAATGGTTGTGATTGTCTAGATTTTAAGTCTAGAAAGTGCATAGCTTTGGTTTACTATTAGAAATTGCGGATTTTGTTTGGGGTCAAGCCAAAAGAGGCATTGTTGAGAGATTAACTACAACAAGGATTTCGTAAGTACCTACGAATTCCTTAAATAAGTAAAATAGCACCCTGCAGCTTGTTTATACCTACATACCTATACCTACCTACTAATGTAAAATGTAAATATAACCAAAGGACTAAATCTGATCCTTAGGCTGAGTGAGATTTTAAGGCAGGCAAGATAGTTTTTTTTATATATTCAGGCGGTCAACACAATTTTAATCATCGTAGTACAACAAAATGTTGCCCCTGTGAATTTTCCAATTCGTTTTTACAGTTTGGTACAGAGTCTCAACCTGATTGTGCTAAATGTCAATACCCACTCTACCTTTTGCCCTCAGCAACCCCTAAAGAATGATCCCTATTCTTGGTACAACCATATTGCTATGTTACATAAACTATGACATAACTCACAACACTCATTTGTACATGTTTGGTACTCTATCTTAGACACAGAATCTATTATGCTTTATCTAAAACACTATTCATTACTTCTAAGTTATCTGATGCGCATATCGAATGACTAATCGATTTAATTAAATACCGAATATCGATATGAAAGGAAGTGTACATTTGTATTGAAGTTTATCGATAACCTGACCTTTGACTGAGAGGTTTTGCAGTGTATATTCAGTTGCTGTAAGTACTATTTATTTAGAAAGTAAAATACAGAACAACTTGAATAATCTGATAGATGCAAATTACCTATGAATGGCAAAATGGCTAGAGCATCAGTCAATGCAAAAACGTATTTATGTAAAGGAAATTGAAATGGCGAATGATCATTCGAAAGCAGGGACAGCCCTGAATTTGTTTACCATATTGTCTCGTGTTTTTTTTAATCAGACAATTACGTAGTTTTCCAACAAAATAGACCCAAAACAAACTAGTTTAGGCGACAGGTTTCCAGAATTTATAAATTTCGTTATAAACTGGTAATGTTGCTGTACAAGGGTTAATGGCCGATTTTTATGTTCGTCAACAGTCTCCGTTGTTCTTTGGTAATAGTTTTGGTGCAAAGTGGACACATTTTTCAAGTAATAAATACAAATGGTATTGAAAAGATGATTACAGATAACATGGGTCTAGCTTTCATCAGTTATGTCACGAAACCCTTCAAATCGCATCTGTGAACCAGGCATAATTCAGCTGCGGACGATCTATCGCATTACCGAGGCTCCGACCGCCTGGAAACAGGAGTCGGACCAGGGTAATTTTTAGTCACTAAGAATCTAACACTATCTCTCTCTCACCCAAGGCGGGAGGAGTCATTGGATATGATTATCGTCCTCAAATAAAAAGGCACAATTCTCCAATCCGTGAACAACATTCTGAAGAGTTTTCGGAAAACCGAAAAACACCGATTATACTTTGCCAATCTTTATCGTCGTTTGATTGTTTGGTTAACGATCGTTAACATCAAAACCGAGATAGCCACTTAGATCTAGTTAAATAAATAAGTCAAGAGAATTGCAGAAATTGTGAGATAATGTTGCACAGACGTTGCGTGTTTTGAATCATTGGTCCAAGCTGTAGCAAGAGATCAAATTGGACAGTAAGCTTTAAACGTTGGAAGGTATATTCGGTTACGTTTTTTCCCTTTGTAGTTCTCCTAAATGCTGTAGGTACTACGTAGACCCTGAACCTATAACCACAAACAAGGAATGTTATAACAACACCCAGTTTCTGTTTAATAAATGTTCAATTTCTTTCATACGCACACAGCACATGGGTGGTCTGGAATTTAAATTCTCGAATCAAAGCTAGTTTACAAAAAGTTTAGCGAATAAGCAAACAGTGGGTAAAAATAGCCGAAACAAAAACTTAATGTAAGCAGCTATTAATAAACGCGGAGAGAGGCCTCCGGCTATTTAGGTTGCTACTGCTAATTACTTTCCGCGTGTTTACCAAAATATAAAAAAATAGAAAATACTATTATTAGAAACACTACCGGTTTTCACGAGAATGTATTAAAATAAAAATTTCGAATGCATTTCCAAAGTGTCTCATACGTTGACTCGGTCACACATACCGGCTCGACTGACACACATTTCAGTCGATGTTATAATTACATACATACATACATATGTAGGTAGGTGTGTATTTTATTTTCAATACAACAACACGTGGTAAGCGTCACGCTCCACACGTTTAGAAATTTTCATTAAATCATAACATATTAATAACTTTTCACTTTTAAGTAGGTTCACATTGACACCGAATACCGATTGACGGAACTTTCTTGTGTGATATGGATTTGATGAGACCTTTGATGATAAAGTATTGGATTAGACTGTACTTTTAATGTATTTTGTGTTCAACTAGATGAGCCACTGACTCCTGAAAGCGATGCACTGGAGTATTTACTAGTTGGTAATTTATAGAGGAAAGGAACATTATTAATTTAAAGAATTTTATGATTTAAATGGGTACCATATTCCATAGTTGATTTAACGAGTACAAAAACGTGCATCTAAACGTAACACGTACATAATGAATTTCTAACTCAAGTAAAATATTCAATCGTTGCAACACCTCAGCCATTTGCACAGCTGACGCGGATTACAAACAAAATAGACGAATGTTTGTACACACACACAAAGTTCCGATGTTATGTAACATAACAACAAATGCGACAAAGATTAGAGAAACCGCTGAATGCGAATTGTCAAGTTGTCCATTGCTGAGTTTCGGTGAGCGGTCGTCAAGGGTCGTTACTATTGGAAATCACTTCCGACCTTTGTCACGACGGGTCACTTTCTACCGTCGAATGCTCAGAGTTTGGCAACGGATGTGTCTCGCTCTCTTTATCTGTCACATCTCAGTACAAATGTCCCATTTACTCAGCTTTGTTTGTTACATAGTTTTCAACATCTGCTGCTAAATGTTCCTTGGCGACGTAGAAAAAGTTGCCATGACCCAGAATGATAGTGTTGGCTGTACCGCGTACAGCAATTTGATAATCGTCACGGATTATTTTGTACATTAGGGTATTGGTGATTTGGCCTACATAGTTCACATAGTCACTACGATCTTTTAATGCTTTGGTATTTCATCCTCATTTGTAGTCTCTTACCATTTAATCCTGTTGTTAAAAACTCATCAATTCACTTCTCTAGCTAGAGCACTTCTTCGACGTCTTACTTTCGCTTTCAAACATTATTGTCTAGATTCCAGATTGTGTTTCACTGGACCTAAAGCCCTAAAGCTAAGCTGTAATAAAGCAATCTAAACGAGTGCCTGTCTTGAAATGACTGAATGACCAATTTGCGCGCTGCAAAGATTGATGTCAGCATTTTAAGTCAATTTTTTGTGTATTATGTAAAAAGGTCAATAGCAAATAGGCGTACAATAATAATGACGAATCAGATGAGTGTCCACTACGCAGTATTCACAGTATTGTATGTTTGTTATACTAGGAAACGGGACCGAGGCTGAGTCATCGATACGGAACGACTTTATGCATGATTGGCTTATAGTTATTATTCTAATTAACTTGTTACGTTCAGGTACAAATGCTAGCATATCAAGCTACTACCATCTGTCAAACTAGTTTAATACAATTTTCAACTTAATTTCGAAGTCTGTAAGGTTAGAAATGGATTAACGGATATTCGTGTAGTTTGATATGCTTGGTGTGTGCGTAACAATGATTGGTAGGAAACATGGTTCGCGAAGATTGTAGATTCATTAACGTTACTCTTACGTGTAATTATCGGATTTTCATGCTGCTTTAATTTGTAGCAAAAAACAATTAGTAGAGCGTTGTTTATAGTTGTTATTTATGAAGTTGGCTTCAGTGATACAATACAGTTACATACGTGAATTGAGAACGTTGTTTTTGCTGTGATGTTTCCTTTAGTTGAACACCATACTGATAAATATGACAAACTAGCTAATGTCCGCAGCTTCGCGCCCGCGTGTTACGAACTTTGTGACTTTATTTTCTAAAATAAAAGTAGCCTAAGTTACTTCTTAGTACATCAGCTACCTGCCGATAAAAGCACCGTCAAAATCAGTCTAGGCTTTGCAGAAATTAGCCGGAACAAACAGACAGACAGTCAAAAATTGTAAAAAAAACAAATTTAAATATGTATCATATAAATATTGTTGACAACAATATTTTCAATAATTTCAGAACTATTATTATCATTCAATGTTGTATAATACAATGCATTATTATGGAAATGCACAATACGAGTAAACTGCAGTCTGTGGAAGAAAAGACAAACAAAACAACAAACAGTATGCACAGGCAAAGGAAATGAAACTTTTTCATAAAGTTCCGACAAGCATTAAGACAGATCGTAATAATGGATGGTGAAGGTTCGAGTAATGAAAGAACTTTAGCATGCATAGCATAATATTTTCTGTTTATGTAACTAAAACCCCAATAAATGATTTCGGTAGGAGAATTTTGGTAGGATTTGGAATATTTAATAACTAAACAAATTTTTTCACATTCGATTCAGCTATTTAGGAAAATAAACCTTACATACATACATAATCTCAGCCTGTGTAGGCAGAGACAATGGGACACCGATTGCTAAATGCCTTTAACCGACGAGCATGCATGAAAAGATTGATGAGTGTTGATAAAGCGATAGAGGTATGTAAGTTAAATTCGTAGCGTTCTTAACATAAAAAACTAACAAACTCACTTTTTATACCAATTACAATGTTTATCGACGTAATGACACAATACAGACATTACAGACGGACAGTTATCGGTTTATAACAATTCGGTAATATCGGTTTCGTAAACCGATTGCCCTATACATGTTCCGTGATCGGTCATCGCTTATTCGGTTACGTATAAAACCTACTAATGCTTGATTATCTATGGTTGTTAGCCCACAATACTTGGCGGGTTATGTGTCATGTGAACTACTCAAATTGACATGGATTTTTAGTAAGCAAAGCAACGTCACGCCTTTTATCCCCGAAGGGGCAGGCAGAAGTGCACATTACGGCACGTAATACCGCTATACAATCGACACCCACTTTTCACCATTTGTGTTGTAAGTGCCATGTAATAGGGGGTGAGCCTATTGTCATATACTGGGCAGAATTCCATGAACATGGATTTTTAATCAATTATAAAAAGGAGGAGGTTTCAATTCGAATAGCATTGGAGGGTTTCACTATGAATACAACCTCTTTTCACTTATGATATCTTGCTTTATTGTTAACTTTGGTTTAAGAATTTCGAAATCGAAAAGCCCAATAATGATCTGCCTGACCCAACGTCAAGATTAAAAAGCCCAATAGTATTTTGCCTGACCCGGAGATCGGAACGAGATGTATGTGTCATAACAGAAAGCAAATGAGTCATTTGATTGATTACTACGTAAATGTTTACTAAACATCGAATTAATAATAACAACAGCCTCAAGATTTCAAAGAAGATCACAAACATTAAAAACTACTTCTGCGCAGTTTCACCCGCTCGGCTTGGCTCCTATTGGTCATAGCGTGATGTTTTATAGCCTATAGCCTTCCTCGATAAATGCACTACCCAACACAAAAACAATTATTCAAATCGTACCAGTAGTTCCGGAGATTATCAAACAAACAAACAAACAAACTCTTCAGATTTATAATATTAGTATAGATTACTGGACATTGTCTTTTCTTATTACTTGTTTGAGCGTCATAGCCGATAGATGCGGAAATGGCACCGCGCAGCACGCCATTTAGTGGGTGCGACCTCGAACTTACGTTTGGCCTATGGTTTCTTAAGCTGATACCTTAGCCTTTAATCCGATTTGTTAACATTTCCTAAGATCAACCGTTTCCTACGAAATACGACCATAAGAAAATATTGGTAAGTAGCGTGTAAATGAAATATCTAAGTGCAATAAAATATCAACATATCCTCTTATTAGATGCCCCAATCATCATCATCATTATAATCATTGTTATCATTCTCATCATCATCGGTCAGAATCCTGAGGATGTCGCAAGCCGCAATGATAACAAAATATACGACTTATTTCAAAAAGTTTACTACTTTACTTTATTTTAAAACCTAGGTATATAGAAAATTACTTGGCCAGCTGTGCATAGGAAAAGAATTGACGAATATTAGAACCTGCTTCTTTGAAGTCGGTTAAAAAGAGAAACTAACTAAGTATCGACTTTAATAAGATTAGAACTAGTAACATTATTATGATAGGTTTTTAAACCAGATCTATTCGCAAACTGGCAGGTACCAGTTTTTTGTAATGTCGTAAGTACTGATGACGGCATACCTTGTTGTGATTGAGCTTCCATTATATTAGTTTTCTATAAAGTGACAGGTCAATTTATAATGGCTACGTGTAGTCAGTGCATTTAACCTGTACAATGAAAATTCCTCATCTAAAATGTTCTAAGAGCTAGAATTTTAGAACATTAATGTCTAGTGCTACTAAGCTAGATGATATTTATAGCAAAATTTCGTTTGTTTTCAAATTTTTTTCTTGTTTATCAGAAACCTGTCGTATTGACGTTTATTTACGACATATTTTGCATAAAATTTTCTATATTCCTCACTATAAAATACGCTCGATGGCTTTTAAATATTATAAAATGGGTTCACGACAGGTCGATTCTCTTTGCCTATTAGTATTTTATGAGAATAGATATAATTTCTTGGAACGAATGTCTCTTTCGATGTTAGATTAGAACATAAAGTATTTCTATAGGTGCATAATAAAAAGCTCTTTCTATAATGCACCTACAGTTTATATGTAACATGTTTATATGTAACAAAAAAAATCAAATAACAATTTCATTCACCTTTTCAGTAAGAGTTAAACTCTACAAACCAATCTACGTCAGTTGACCAAGTTTCCTTTTACTAGTGTTTATTTAAAATCTTCAAATTGTGCCAACACAAATAACTCTTTAATTATTGACATTCAGCTAAAGGTTTACTCTTTCACGGCCCTCAATTTAAATAAATCCTCTACACCTAAGTAGTTGTAACAAAGCCTTATATTTCCTACATGTTAATTACATTGTAGGGCCTTCGTTAGACTAAGGGGAATAGCTAATCATCATTTGACGGATACAAATTGAGCTCAGCTCTGCAGCGTCTCAAGTAAGCCGACAATTTTTACCTTTATAATAACATGTCAACAATATAAGATACCTATGTAGTTTACAAGTAACATGTTCCTTATATCTTGTATACATACATACTATTATAGGTCTTTTTTTTATGACGGGGGAAAACCTTCAAAAGGCGCCTAGCTTTTTGGGGATAAAAGACTAGGAAGTGTGGGATTTTTACCTCACTAAAACCACCCCGGTGGCCACCCTCAACACCTGTAAGGGGCACCGGGTCCTCTTAATAGACCTGCTCCGGAGCCCCACGTACTATTATAGGTCTAAGGATCAGATAAGGATAAGGACGAGTCTGCATCCTAGTCATACAATTTTTTTTTGACTTTTATCAATTTTAGTATGTAGTTAATATTGATAAAAAAATCTTTATATATATATAATTCTTCTGTAAGTGTGTATGTCACTGAACTTCTCTTAAACGAGTGGACCGATTTTGATGAACTTTTTTGTGTGTGCCAACACAAATTCAAGGGGATCTGAGAATGGTTTAGATTCACAATTTTGTCCGCTGGACAATGTTTTTTTAATTAGTTTTTAATTTATTAGTAGTTGTTGATTTTGGAATGTTTTACATTGGATCCGACAGACGGCGCTACCATCGCAGTGTCAAATATTAATGACGTTAGATATTGTTATAACATTTGAATAACAATTTTCATCAAAAAGGTCCAGAATGTTTTAGCTTATTAAAAAAAGTTTAAAATTTTCAAATTAAAGACGTGTAGACAGGACAACGTCTGTCGGGTCCGCTAGTATTGATATAAAAATTGACAATCTTATTAGTTTTATTTATTTGAGGATCCAACGGCCTTTCAATGGCAATGTTTTGATACTTAGTATCTTAGTAAACACACTAATTTGGACCTTGATTTGTAGTTTTAAGCAAACATAGAAACGGGTAAATATAACTGAATGTCAACAAGTAAATACCGTAAAACATGAGTAAAGTAAATATGAAATGATGTAACGAACGTGTTAATGTTATTGTCATTTGCATAAGTGTCCTTAGAAATTGCGAATCACACGTCAGCGTCAGACACTTCGTTTCACTTCAGATACGAGTCAAGTTTTTCTTAAAAGTAGAGATATTTATAAGTGGAATACAAAGGAGTCTTATATCTATATAATTATATTTTATCGCACCTTCCAGTCTACGAGACTAGTTTGTAATGTTAATGTTTTTTAGATTCCATGCCAGGATACCAGGCTCACAATTCAATATTAATCTGGCTCAACAGCCCTTCTTCCTATCTTACATCAAGAACCTTAGAATCAAAGGATTCCATCATCATCATTATCATCATTAAAGGTTATTAACTTCTTCATTTTCCGGAAGACTTCCACTGTTGGACAAAGTCTGCACTGGATTTAGCCCTCCATGCCGAACGACAGCTCCCCACCTATTTGTACATCAAAGGCTTTAGGAGCTCTTAACTTATCTTCTAGTCTAAAAATAAATGAGAAAATATCCCCGATTTTCAATCTTGTCCATAAACACTAAATCACACTCGAAAGTTAAATCTTACACCTAGAATTCAGTAGTACACAACTACCAGAGAGTAGGGAAGAAGCGAACAAACATGTCAACGTAATTACGCACCTCAGGCATTATTTAATTACATATTTAAAGTAATAGAGATTTGCAATCAAGCACCTTGTCTACTTCATTCGGTATGTAAATCTCACGAGATTGCCAGCTCTAGCGCGGGCCGGTGGCGATGGTTCAGTTTAGATACACGTTGTTACACAGACAGGGCCCACTTCGGAAACCAGTTTACTGGTTTCTGCGAATGTCGTTTCTAGATAATAATAGCTTATAGTGTATCGAACCGGCGAATTCCGAAAACCTACCATTGACATGAGGTAATAACGAATAGTTTTGTTTATGAAAAGAAAAAGCATGTTTTTAAGATTCAAAGTCCAACTTCACTAGTTTGTATATGCTTAATACAATGTAACATTTATTTCACATCAGTACGAACCCCTATTTGACTATAAACACAATATTGTTTCATTAATAAATATTGTATTAATCATTTTGTATGTAATCACTCATTTACTATGAAATAGGGACCGAATAATTTTTGCATCGGTTTTCCTGTTCAGTTTTGCACGCTCACAAGGAATATTCTTAGCATCGCGCGCCAGCTGAAATCCTTTATTTTTTTAATCCGTGTTTTTATCCTACTGTTTTTTAAATGAGTATTATGTGTTTGTTTTTATATCGAAATACTTAACAACAAGGCGTAACCTGTTATTAAGGCTCCTTATTACAATCTATGTATTCATGAAATGGTTAAAGAGTGATTGGTTTCCTCATTGGTGTACTATGATGCAATTTTGTCAGCACCAAACTATTTGGCATGATATGATAACATCTCCGAATATATCTCTCCATCAAATTGCTCAGACACATCAATCAAGTCTATATTTGGTATAATTAATTGAACACCCACTAAAAACGTCTTCGGCATTTAATGGCTACATAACACAGGCTTCAGAGGGAATACTGAAGGACAATTAGTTCTAGATACATAAGTACTACCTACGTATGTACTGAACAATACATGCGAATGACGTCAGACAGAAGCCCAGAATGCACATAGCGTGGAAACTAAAACCCACACTAGAGCACGATTCCGATTTTAATTCTTGGGTATATTTTAATATTTCAATCAAAAATATTTACCTTGGGTACATATTTTGATAGAAGGAAAGTACATGATAGTATCTCTTCGTATCCATCCCTTTCTCGATTGGGTATCAACTTTGATCTACAGTAGACTACAATAAAGTATCTGCCTATCCATTCCATGAAAATTAGGAGCGAAGTTACCTATATTATTCGCTAATATTTCCTAAATCCTAATTCCGGCACTAAATACGGCAAGTGGGAAGCATAAAATAGTAACACGTATTTATGTCTCTATGTCAAACATCAGAAACGTTTTTATTTGAATTTGAATGTCGGTTACCGCCTCAGTAATCCGCACGCTTATTCAATTAATTACTTCCCGACCGAACGCAGCGATAATAAATGTTTGCGTTCAGTAATTTAGCATCAATGTGCTCTAATTTCCTCGGGTTACATAAATAAAATGACGTGTTTAACGCGTTAATCCAAATTCCTTTATCCTCTCACCATCCCTTTCGCTTTTGAGGTTTCTTCGAATCGTGATCGCCGAGCCAATTATAAGGGAGTCTCATTATACGGCAATTTGTGATGTAATTTGCTTTAGCTGTGTATTTATTACGAACAGATAGTGTACCTGGTGGTTATATTATACAACACGGAGCAACAATGGAACAATTATCTCATATACTCGCTCTATGGTGAGCGTGCAGATATTATAACTGATACTAGTGGGAAAAAACGTTTCGTTTCTAGAAACAGTAGCGTACATTCGGAAGCACTTATAATCTGGGTTTTGTAACACTAAACTATGAAACATAAATTCCCAAAAGAGCTAAGTCTTAGTAATGAGATCCAATCACACTTTTCTCTATGTGTTTCAGAGTTTCAGTTTTACAGAACCGTGAAGAAAACAAGGATATATTAGTTTGTATATGTTAGATTAAGTACCACCACGCATTATCAATGGCGCCGGAAATGTCTAGAAAAATGCCTACTACATATTTCTGCTCAGATAATGTCACTGTGGTTTGGGCAGAGAGAGCCGCGTCTACAGTGGATTTACCCACATAATTAAAGGTTTTTTAAGAATGATAATTGAACGACGCACGATTTTCGTTTTTTATTCTAAAAAAACATCGACTACCTATCCATCGTAGCCGTACATCCCATCACTAAACACGACTATGGCTTTACGTTATACGCATAACACTTTACTTTATTTTTCATTTCATTAGATTTTAATTGAATACTAGAACATTCCGGTTGGTTTTAATTTAATTATTCTACGCATCCGAATGATTTAACATAATACGAATGTGATACAGCTAAAATATTAAGGCATAATTTTTAAATCGCAGCAACTTTCAAGAGTGATACGAAACGTTACTGAATCTGTCAGCCGCACCTTGTTAGAGCGCATTAGGTATAGTACTCGTAAGAGAAGGCGTTGTCGTTCTTGAAACTCGTAAACGATTGCGTCGACGCAGGATGTTAATTTAGAACGAGTATGCAACTGGTCTACATAAATATAAGTTGCTTATCTCTTACTTCAAAATACTACTTAACTCTAAGTGGTAAAGGTAAACAAGATTACATTATTGGGCCTAAAATATCAATTGGAATCTCACTAATTGATATAGAGGAGATAAGTAGATTAAAATGCATGTAAAGGCTAATGGCTATTTCAGCAAGAAACTAATATTTACTAATGGCTAGCCTTAAGAAGAAAGAGAAAGAATATGTCTTTCTATGATTTCTCTTTCTTTTTAAGGCTTTTAGACTCAGACAGTTGATAAGTCTAAAAAGCAGGTATCTATAGTATATGGTCAATATATACTGGTCAATATATATATATAGATACTTGAAACTACTTAAATAAAAAATAACGTTCATCTTGCACAAAGAAGTCTAAAGCTAGCAGTTAGCACACCTAGACTAAGGCTTGTGACAATACGAAATCGAGGTCGACTGTTACAAAGCATTCCTTTTAAATGGATAAGTCTTTGTTTTGCATTTGGAATATTACGATGGACGATATGTAAAAGGAGACCTGCATCCTATTTGAGATCGAAGAGTGGAGAAATCTACCAATAGTGGGTGTTTCCAATCAAACAAGGACATAACAACCATATTTCTTTTTTTATGGAACACGTCGGCAAACGAGCTGACGTATCACCTGATGGTAAGCAATCGCCGCCGCCCATGGACACTTGAAACACCAGAGGCGGTACAAGTGCGTTGCCGGCCTTTTGGGTTAGGAATTTAAAACATGTTGTGGAATCGGGGATTGTGAAATTAGGAAGGGGAGGAATTAAGCTTTCGGTAACCTCACTCACACAACGCAAGCGTTGTTTCACTTCGGTTTTCGGTGAGGCCGTGGTATCACACCGGTCGAGCCGGCCCATTCGTGCCGAAGCATGGCTCTACCACACTTAAAATAGTATAATAGTGGGTGTTTCCAATCAAACAAGGATATAACAACAATATTTCTATTGTATAATGCTCGCCATAAGGGAACTGTAGAAAGCCATATCGCATCGTGTCACGTCACAAAGAGTTTCAGGGCAACGGCGTGCTAATAAAAAATGCAAAGCATAATCTCACCTTGAGTTCGACTGAATGGCGAGTTGAGTAACTCGACGCTTGTTAAACAACCAGTGACAAATGCGTTTTGAATTCAACCATGTTTTTCAGTTTTAAATAAGCGAGGAGCGAGATTTTTTGTTTTAATTTTCATTTTGAGTTAAGAGTTTTGTGTGTTTACTGAGGTCGTTGAACTCATGTAAAATCCAATACTGGCCGAAGCATGTGGTACATCACTTCAAAATAAACCATCTGTACCTAAATGATCATTTGTTTTTTACTTGTTAAATGGTGCTACTGATCAGCTTGACCGCAGTGACGATGACGTTGCCACTCAATAACGCGGTTATAAAATGTAGACGTCGCAGTTCCGTGCGATGCAAGCACGAAACTGAGGAAGGTCGTACAAATTCTTTTGTTTTTGTCATGAACCGTCGAACGTGGAGAATGGATGGAGGGCCACAGTGACCGCACAATTAAGTAAACCTATTTTTGGAACTTTAACCACTTTAATCGTACCTATAAATATTTTATAGGTATGAAGTTTGTGAATAACTTCGTAGAATAAAAGTTGCATACATTTTTCAATGTCGCTGTACAAGGAGGATAATGATGAAGATATGATTACTCTCTACAGTACAGTCTGCACTATGCAATTATGTTTTTCAGCGAAGAGGAACGCGATAACGATCGGTTCTCACATTTATTCACAACAACGATAATTTGTTTGAATTAATTCATCTCGAATTTAGTAAACTTCATTAATTTTTGCTTTACATAGAATACTCTTTAAGATCGAAATCGAATGCCGAAAGTAAAAAGAAAAGTGAATGTGAACCTAATATTCATTGTGTAAGATTTCTAATGCGTTATAATAATATGATTTAAAGTATCTTAATACGCAGCTGCAAGATAGACAAGCATGCATAATCTAATCTATCTAGAAATGCTAGCACAATACCAGTAGCTATAATTGGCACAAACAATACTTCAATGGTAGACGTGTACCTAAGTACATTCTAAATACATACTAAATTGAACGAGCATTGTTCACAAACCCATTAACAATAATTTTATTCCATTCTATATGATTACTTCATTCCTGTTTCTCATAATGAACGAGCTTGAACAGTGTTTTATGAGGCCAAGATAAATCAAGGTCTATAGAGACTATAGAGAAGCGGGAAGCTCAAGACCGGTCGAAATGGAGAACCTCTGTGGACGCCCTCTGCCCCATCTATCTCTGTCCCCACATAGGACCTTAAGTCAAGTAAGTCATAGGCTATAAAGACATGGGAAAACTTAACCAAAAAAGTAAGTACGTGTAACAAATGGCTCTACTCACAACGTCCACAATAGGACCTAATTGGGACGAGCCTTATATCGGCACGGAGCCTATAGTAGGTGCACAAAGAGACCATACAATGTTGACCACCTCGTAAAATATTTAAACATATGCAAGTCGCAATGTAGCGAAACTCAATACTTTATTATTGTGCGTGCCATCACAGTGATCCGATATCAATGCACCTTGTGTTCGTATCATTGACATTCCAGTCACGGCAAAGAGAGCCGTGTGATATAAACATACCATAACAAACAAATAATCATTTCACTTTATAAACATAGATGTACTAGTGTCGTTGTTTTTAAATATTTTCATAATAGATAATGCAGGTAACAACTGCAACGATAAATATGGAGTACAATAATACTCGTGAAGAATTAATCAGTGAGAAAGAGACATTGTGCCCAGCAGGTTAACAAGAAAACAAAAGCCCTACCAAGGCGTGCTGTTGCAAATAATATTTTGACTGCACGGTTGACGCGGTGGCTGGGCAACTGGCTGCCGTGCAACGGGTAGCGGGTTCGATTCCCGCACGGAGCAACTCTTTGTGTGATCCACAAATTGTTGTTTCGGGTCTGGGTGTCATGTGTATGTGAACTTGTATGTTTGTAAACGCATCCACGACACAGGAGAAAATCCTAATGTGGGGCAACGTATTTTTAGAAAAAAAACATACATACTTGTTAGGAATTAATCACTGAGAAAGAAAGTTTACAAGAAACAAAAGTCCTACCAACAAATTCTCTTTGCTCTTCTTATGTGTTGGAATATTTTTGAGTAATATGTAACTGCAATTTATCTATAGACAGTTCGACACAAGAACTTCCAAGTGTTCTAGGACCTAATGTGTATCGCATGTTGCTAAATGACCTAAATTATGTTCATCGGAAAAGGATAAGATCTGACGAACAACGAATTATTTGTTGCATACGAGTATTACATACATATCGATAATATTGCAATAAACTGTAACAGACATTCATTAGAACATCCATAAAAATTAATGACATGAAAAAAGCACCTTAGTGAAGTAACTTCACACAGTCAAACATGCGATGCCCAAATAAAAGTCACTTTTTACGTATTTTTAATGAAGCATATATATCAATTAAAGTACCATCGTGGTGCCACCCTATAGCATGCAACAGCTGAATTACGGTTAACAAAGATCGCGTGTTCCGAATAGTTGCAAAATATCGATGTATCACGTAAACGAATCGATATCATCGACACGTGGCGCGTGGTAACAACACTATTTCCTCGTTATACAATCACTTTCGGTTGCTTCAAATATATCGAACACCATCGTTCCGTGCCGGATATGAAGTCGGACAGACGTGTCGATGCGTACCGATTATTCTAATTAATACATTTACATATATTTAACTATTTGACAGACTCGTTAGTCGAGAGCCCGATTTCAGAGATCAAACTGGAGCCTTAGACGTTCAAGTTGAGATTTTAAAATCGTAGATCTACTGAGCTACTCTAGTACTATTAAGTCATAACAATAAGTCTAGGATAACCACATGACGAGAATCTCGTGAAAGCTGAAAAAGATAAAACCAGTAAATATCTTGATTTAGCTCATGAATGTCGACTGATTGTGTTCGGTGGTTGGGTCAAGGGCTTGATGCAGAAGGCAGTATTTACAAAAAAGAGAACCATACTGTTACATACCGATTGAAAACAGAACTTTTACTACCACAACAAGTCAATAAAGCCATATTTTTATGTTGTTTTGGCGTGACAAACGCATTATAAATTGGTGCGCGTCTTCTATTCAATAGAGGACAGATGAAAGCTGTAACTTGTTTGATGACGTCTGATCGGAGCCATATTGCATGCAGCTTACGATACGATGTGACCCTGATAAAGATTACCTTCTTGTTTTCTACTCTGCATTTCACCGTGGCCTAATTATGCTAATGTTAATATAAAGACTGTTTGATGAAGTGTTTTTTGATTTGAACATCGGAATCATTAATGAATAAACTCTTGAGTCATTCAAATTATTAAAACATCAAACTGTTGCTTGGTTACTTTGGAGTTTACGAAAAGGGTTTACCACACCATTTTTCATCACCAACAAACTTTATCACCTAACGAAAATCAACTTCTAACTGTATGCAACTACCTAGCAGGTTTTTCGGCTCACCCAAAGCAGGAATAGGACCGGTGTGGTTTTTAGTTATTAAGAGTCTGACACTGTCTCTCGCCTCGCCTAAGGCTATAGAAGTCATTGGATGATTATCCCCTCTCGAAAAAAAACTGTCAGCATTGGCCAACAAAAAAGTCTAAAGAGTAGAAGGAACCTACATTTGATACAAACAATCCGTGTAACAACTCCTGAACAAAAAACCTGTGCAAAAATAACAATACACACTTTCTCACAAACGTTCAGTGAGGTTAATCGGCAATTTACAAACTATAGTTATCACGAAAGTGGAAAACTAGGTGCGCACGCTATCATGTTTGACAGAAATACATATATTAGCTCTGTTTAGACAATGTTTAGCATTATAACTGTGACCTGAGGCTTTATTTGCGTCAAATGCACCACGATTGGGCCATATTACCTTGTAAACAGCCACTTTTACTGACAAACATGATAATTTAAAACGGTATTAACCTTGGTTATTAAGCAATAATAATATAATTTCTTTATGCGATAGATATTAAATGTATTTGATTTATATTAGAGGTTGCTGACGCTCCGATTTAATGGTTAAGCAATATTGCCTTAATTGAGGCTGTCACTGGATTGGTTACAAAACGAGTTTTAAGATCTTTTGTGGCTTTAATCAGTTTATGCAGCCGGTACAGCTGACAAACGAGTATCTATGACACTCGTCTTAGATGTATATTCGTCAATGTTCTGATAAAGAATCGTACATTAGAATAGTAGCAGTAGTGCTACTTGATGGATTAGAGGACTTTAATCTCATTGCAAACTGCTATACAAGCTATGCGATTATATTGATAGTTAAGCTACAAGTGTGCTGCACGGTTGGCGCGGTGGCTGGGCAACCGACTACCGCCTAACGTGTAGCGGTAGATTCCCACACGAAACAACTTTTTTGTGTGATCCACAAATTGTTGTTTTGATTCTGGGTGTCATGTATATACAGTGTAATTGTATGTTGTATGTAGATGCACCTACAACCCACCAGAAATTCTTAGCGTGGAACAAGGTTTTTACAAAAAGAAAAAAAAGCAAAATATTATTCAGGACGCGAATAAATTGAGATAGGTGATAAGTTACGGTTTTCCCGACACTTATTAAATTACCGGGATCTCTTCTCTCTACTTCTATTAATTTCAATGATCAATAAGAAGCCTATAATTATGCTAAATTCTCGCTTTCTAAGACCTGTCTATTTTCTGTTTGTTATTCAATACTAAACGGAAAATCTTTATCTATAATATGTGTGTTTGTCTATAAAATAGATGTATTCAAAGAGAAATTATGAACATAATACATAAACATGTAATTTATGTTCTTTTAGAAAACACTTTATAGCCCACGCCTTCAGTTTCTTAGTAACTGAATAGACATACACATTTTATGGCCCGTCTTATAATGCCAATAAGTGGAAAAACAAACTTTAATTATGGATGATAAAATAGATATTTCTATACATTCATTTATTTTCATAATATTATGATATAAAGTAGATAATAACAAAGTTAAAACCAAAATAGAATCTCTATAGTCTATTTTTGATATAAGTATATATAAATGTGAAAGTAACTGTATATGTCATACGGAAATAAAGATAGCAATGACTGGATTTGGCATAGTCAGACAGTAGGTTAAGCATACACATACGATAAACGCCCACACCAATTAAGATAACATACATGCGGACCTAGACTAACATACATTATATGTAACATATCAATTACATAAAAATAACAACACTCCAAAATATAAGTGCATATTTTAAATGAACACAACTTTTTACTATCCACGTAATAATAGAGTATAAAGCCTCATGTAATAGAGGATGAGCTTTTTGTCACATTAAAGTTTGACGTTGACGTTGAGCCTCATTTAGTGAATTTAGCAAATCCTATTTTATCTGCTGTCATCAACTTATGTTATTTTTGCCCTAGAATATAATGTGTGGTTGTATTGCTTTACTTATGACTCAACGGGGTTAGCAATTAGCATGTTCTAAGAATGAAAACCCCTAAAATAACAGATTAAAAAAAAGCTGCCTACTACGAAAATATTCCTCGACAAACACGCTAGCAATCAACAATGCAATTAAGATAAATTTACCAAAACTACAAAAAGAACGAACGTCATGCGCGAATGGTTTCGCAAAATCTTTCCAGGAACAAAAGTTTTACTACTAGAAAATCTTCCAGTAGGTGTAGGTAGCATCTAAACACCCAAACAACAAGTCATTCACAAAGGAAAGTTCCGAAACGTTTGATAATATAAATACGAAGCATTATCAAGATATATTTATAAGTGCGCATGAGCACTATGATGACCGTAGCGTCGTAAATGCTATTAATATGAAACAAGTGCATGTCAGTAATAAAACAACGGTATCAAACAATGATATAGGAATGGCTAGATAAGAATAGTGAAGAGTCTGTCTTAAAGTTGAGCGTACTTGTGGGCTTGGCATCCAAGACCCTGTTGTTAGAGATGATATTAACTCAATGTAGGTAGTTTTTAAAGGGGGAAGCCATCTTCTCCCGCCCTGGACGAGGCGAGAGGGAGTGTCAGACTCTTACTGACTTAAAACCACCCTGTTCCTACTCTTGCTTTTCGAAGCGGAGCCCCGGTAAATCCGCTAGGTAGTTCGCAGCTCCGGAACTCAATGTAGTTAAGATATTGTTAACTATAAGTTTGATTGCGTCACTGACGTTGCACTTGAAATGCGTGATAATTGAATCTAGTTCTATATTTAACTTAAATCATTTGGATTTGCATTCATTTATCTACAGATTTTTAATACAAGACAAACAGAGTTTAGATTAAATAAAATCATAAATGTTACATTTTAAAAATATATGTAAGAATAAAAATATCTTAAAATCTGTGTAAAAATAAACTTACCTATATCTAAGTAACAGTACTACAATCTACAAAAGCGTGACGCTTTTACTCCAAACAGCTGAATGAAGTAGCGGTATCCAGCTCACTATATCTGCGGCATCAACAATTCAAAACAGTAGATACTCGTACCGTACGTGTGTAGACAAGCAATGTTCATCGGATTCGCGTAATCGATTTGCATTTGTTCGATATACTCCTTGGCCATTGATCTCTGTAGTGCTACATGAAGTTACTCACTCTAATTCAACGAACGAACGAAAAAAACTTCGCAGATTGCATACTACAATTCTATTTTATTACGAACTTTCGTGAACAAAAATGAACGAATGAAATGAAGATAAATTAATAGGTTTTGATATGAAATTAAAAATAAAACATTATTTCAAGTAATTTCATTAAGGTAAACGCAGGTATTAACGACCCCCCTAAGACAATTTTAAAATGAATCATATTTTTTAGTACACTGGTTCCTCTAAAGATTAATAGTTTCATTTTATATGCTAGTGTTATGTATAAAATATGTATTTACTGAATCAAATAGATTAAAATAGAGGATTATCTTGTAAAAAATAATTTATAATGTGACTTAGTCGATTGTTGCAATTACCGACCCATAAAAACGGTTGTGAAGCTATTAACGATTTTTATGCAGCTATTCCCGATCGTGTATGATAGGAGGCCTTTGGCATGTAGTAATGGCATGTTTATAAGCTAGTGATGGTGATTACCGATCTTAATAAAATACAACAAAATAAAAATGCAAATACATATTCGTATTTTTTTATTGTGGTTCTTTTTAATAAAACAAATTGGTACTTCATTTTTCTTCACTTAAATTAAGAACCGGCTGAACTCCGCACATTCTTATACTTAGCGTCCCGTTTGTCTCGTAATGTAGTTTTGGGAATATTAACCCTTTTTGATGCCTCATATACACTGGTACCCTCATTAATTGCTTTGATTGCTTCGGCGAGTTGTGTTTTACTGTATACTTTTTGCCGCTTTTATGGCTCCATACTTCTGGAAAAAAAATATAATTGTATGTTTTATGTTGCTTTAGCCTAGAAGTAGCATTGATTAATAGGTACCTATTATTAATTATTATTTTATCGGCTTACTCACGTAATGTTTTGACGAGGAACTCGACTAGTTTCAAGTCATGCTAGAGGCTCATATTCATGAGCAGCATTCCGCGACACACGACGCGGCGATTGTTACGTGAGTAAGCCGATAACATAATAATGAATTTAGTATGTCTCACGAAAGTTACAATAAAATCATAGGTACCTACTATGTTACAAAAGTAGGTGAGAAATTAATTAATCTATATACGATCGGTAATAGCTTCTTATAGTTGGTATTGACGACCCTTATAGATCGGTAATAAAGTATGTAAGTATAAACATAAATTGTATTACCGACTCATAAAAAAATGGCTATTTAAATTCAATTGACCTTCGGAGTAAAAACTAGATTATAGTTGATTAATGTCATAAAAAATATGAACAAATGCACACTATTTTAAACACAAAAACAATAATTTTGTACTGTAACTATTCAATATCAATCCTCGTAAAATATCATAACTTTGGTTAAATTGACAACGCTAAAAGGTAAAAACTAGATAAAAAAGTCTAGTCGCTAATAGATTTTTATAAAGACTGATAGCTTAGATTTAAACTGGTTCTTAAAAATACTTGTGTTTGTGTGATATAATAACCTAAAAGAAAAATAAAACGAAAAGTTACGTTGCTGCCATTGCCGACTTATGGGTCGGTGATAGCTGCCACGACTAAAACTGATGAAGCTAACACCGCCCCGTTTTAATTTAAAGTTTTATCGTTTCAAATTACTTTTTATTAATAAAATGTCGTAAGAAATCAAAAGTTGATACTTAAATGAATACATTTAGTAATATAAGATAAAGTATAGACGTCATTTGTTTGTATAAATGTCTTAAATAGAAAAGTCACGTACTTACTTGAAGGAACAAGGGAACAGTACGCCATTTCCTGCGTCCACGCTGCCCCGTAGTAAATGACGTATTTTATCTATTTTCTGCACAGCTAATCACAGTAACGTAAAAGTATACGATGCTCAAGGAATAAACGCGTCTGTAACTTTGCCTACCTATAGTTAGAATAGTTCTGGAAACGTAAAGATTTCGAATTACTTTTATAGGTCGGTAATAACTGCAGATTTTCGATGGGTCGTTAATAGCTGCGTTTACCTTAGTACATCAATAAAACCTACGTCCGAAGACTAAACGAAACTTCGCATTCGAGAACCGGAGTAGCCCTACTGATCTTTAAACTCAAGGGCATACGGATCACATTTACGCCAACTTTTCTTTTAAAAGGAAATATTTTGACACGTTTTTTCTTTAACTCGGATTGTATTTATGAAATAATTCAAGGTTGTGCTTTCTTAGTATGGTTTTATGCAATATGGCTGACTTTTTGATATTTATGGTTGCAAGTACGAAACTTAACTCGAAATCTTTGACACGTTTTTTGGTTACGAAAGTTTCCTTAATCAATGGTTTCATTTCAATTAATATCCCTAATAGGTTGTAGGGCAATAGGTCGCTTCTTATAATCGTATGCTAATTACGTAATTATTACTATAATATAGTAAGATAACTAATCATTTTAAGTTATTTGTCAACATTAATTTTGTTGGTCAATCTTAGTTGTTGTTTGTTGTCCTACAATATTTGTCGGTTACACAGATAAGTGTGATATGCTTACTTATGTCAGTATCAATAGACGTTTAAACACTAAACTTATAGCCTAATGTGATATACCAAGCTAGATATTAGACTGCTGAATACATTTCGACTTTTTTTGAGGGGGAAAATCAATGACTTCTCTCGCCTTGGGCGAGGGAGTGTCAGACTTTTTCTGACTAAAAACCAGCCCATTCCTACTCCTGCTTTTCGAGCCGGAGGTAGCCCCGGTAACTCACTAGGCCGTCCGGGACTTTGAACAACCTAGAAATCCAAATTGAGATCCCTTGCTCTGCAGTTGTACTCAATCAACAAAGATAGACCTTCATGATATCACAACAAAATTAACAGGTAGCTACCAGCTATCAATTACAACATTCAACACGTAAAAAAGAAAGTCAGTCGGAACTCGTAAAGCATTTCAATCGTTTCATTTTCGATTCTATTCGAATTATTCGAGAACCCGCATTGCTTTATTTTCTAACGTAATTAACTTAATTCTATGAATTAACGACTATAAAGCGGATTACGTGTTTGTACATAACAAATACATTAGTTAGTTGTTATATAAATAAATAGTAAATGATATGAATGCGCTTGTCGTGACTGGCGCAATGAAAGTTTGTATCTTAATTGGATTTCTTTGTATAACCACGAAATTGATACTTAAAACTGCTTTAATAAAACAAGATTTTAGCTTAATGTATTCACTAATTAATCTAGATAAATTAAGATTTGTAATGACAAATAAATGTTTACAGCTATCTATGTCATGCAACCATAAAAACAGTTTGCTTGACATATACGTATAACTAATTAAGAATCAATTTAATTTCTCAATTAAAAGGGGAACCAAAGTTTAACTCTTAAGTTCAAAATTTATGAATCATCCAATAACAACACCCGCCTTGGGTGAGGCGACAGCGAGTGTCAGACTCTTACTGACTAAAAATCACCCCGTCCCTACTCATGAATTGACCCGAATCCCGGTAACCCATTAAGTTTTCCGCAGCTCCGGATCTGAACGTCAGCCTGTATATTATTGACGAGGTAACAACTCAACACACTTACTTTCGACACAAACTCACTTCCCATTTACTTCCTTCCACTAATTACCAGTATTTTCATAACAAGGCCTTACACTGTACGTGCAAGCCTATTATCAGTTCAACATAACGTGTTTATTAATTAGTACATACCCAATTAACTTGATAACTTAATGGATGTTTACCTGTAACAAAAATTATAACAATTAAAACACTTTAATGGTGGTTAGGTACTATAATTATTTGATTGTTAAATGGTATATGCCAATAATAATCAAGCTAAGTTAAAACTTTGTCTGCACGGTTGGCGTGGTGGCTGGGCAACTGGCTGCCGTGCTACGGTTCGATACCCGCTGGGAGCAACTTTTAGTGTGATTCACAAATTGTTGTTCCGGGTTTAGTTGTCATGTATGTGAACTTGTATCTTTATAAAAGCACCCACGACCCAGGAGAAAACCCTACAGTAAGATAAGGTCTTATAAAAAAAAGAAAATAAAAAGAGAAACTATACACTTTTTAGCTAGGATGTGTTACAATACTAGTAAACTTTGCTCTTGGTACTTAAACATCTTAGAGCATGTATCCAATCGCACTCATTGCAATAATGTTCTTATTCGCACATTCGCGGTATCGCAATCAATGTAGTTATGTCTTCCACGAAGAGTGAAGAGCATTTTAACCGATGCGAGAAATAAAGCAATTTTAATGCGATAACCAAGCGAGTGATTACCACGACTATACTTAATTACGTTTTTTAAGAGAGCATACTTTTAAAGGAACCAATGACGAAAAAAGTGGTTTAGTTCAGATGATCGTCAGTAACCATATAAAAGGCGTTCTCTAAACCAGCTGCAGAATTCCTCATATACCACCTGTGAGGATGCACAAATTCCAAGATGTACAGTTGCTTACAGGCACCTTTTAATAGAATTGCTTACGTAATTGTAACATAGGTGACTGCGCAGCCAGTTTTAAGTATAAGTTTGTTTACTCATTACTTAATAAAACTTTTAAAAATAATGCAAACTTATTGTAAGCGTCCACAGACATACATCGTACGCATTGCACGCATCGTACGCAACGGATTTCAGTTTGCCTTGTATAGAAACTCATACAACTGTGTCCAGTGATCCGCACCGCACGGACCGCATCATCGGCAATGCATACTTGCGATGCGTACTGATGACGTCATATGCGTTGCGTACGATGCGTGCGATGCATACAATGCGGGCCTGTGGACGCTTACGATACTATACGATATAGACAAAATTCACGCTGGCAAAGCCGCGGGCAAAAGCTAATAAACTTAATAACAATGAAATTATCTCATTAAGTGCATGCTCATGAACGGAAACGATTAGCGACGAGTGGGATTAATTCATTGTAATTCTCTTTTTAGGTTGCACTATCGAAGGAGGATGTCCGTTGGCGATGGTAAGCCCCTTTTTATGCACTGGATTTTTAATATCATAATCTAAAATTAAAAACCGTGATTTCATGTGACACCGAATAAGAAGTATCAGAATTACCTAAATGAATTAATATAACAAGATAGAATCGATTAATTTGGTCAATCGATTCTTTAAGAATCGATCGTTAACCAACCGATACTATTTTAGAACTCTAAACAATCGATTACCCAAAAACGATCGAGTTAATCAAAACGGTGTCTACCATAAAAGTAGAGTAAAACTTTTAGATTTTTTATTGTTGTCATTTGCAAATAAGTATTTAAAGGACATTACACACCTACACGTGACGAGTAAAGAAGTCGTTCCACTTTCCGAGTGCGCATAAAAGGCAGAACTAAGGACATTTGCATTTAGGTGACCAACATGAAACGAGTGTAGGTGTTAAACAAAAAGTAGTTTTACTATTGAATTTTAAGTACTGTATTTTTAGTACTAACTTCTTGGTCGAGAAGTCTAACTGCCGAGCTAAAGGTATCTCAATTCTGCAAAATTCCCGCCCGCAATGAAATACTCACGCAGCGGAGGTGCCACAGTTCGCAAAAACGCTCCTCCAAGGAGTGTCTTCAAAAATTGACGACTAAGCGGCTCCCGGAGCAATTCGAATTTCGATTCGAATTTCGCATCGATTGCTATTCTATATATAATCGAATTAGCACCACCATCAACAATTCAGTTACAAAACCTCAGCTAACTGATTTCATTTTCATCTGCATAGCAACTTGAATCCTTATGACATTTATCAGATCATCAGCCCACATTTCTTAGGAGCCAACCAACATGCAGTCTGGAATTCACAATGTTTTGAGTACAAATGCACAAACTTGGTACTTATCTCTGTTAGTCACTAAGTAAACCAAATTTTATCTAGTTATTCAAACATTGTTGTTAGATTAGACCGTTTTGTTGGGTTTAAAACTCCTAACTCTTTTTTTCTAACATTGACATAAAATTGAACTGGGTCTTCCTGAAATCCTGACTTTCATTTAGGACTCAAGAAAAATTTTGGATCACACTCCCAAAATACATGTTTGGCGCGTACCTAATGCCAAGTGAACCATGTAGTGACCTTTCAAATAAAAATCGTATTTTAGTGGATAAAAGTTATAATGTCTTGCCGTTACATTTAACCGCCAAAAAGTGGCAAAATCTTATAGATCCATAGAGTCTGTCATAGACAAATCATAGACAAAATTAGTGCGTTTTATATTATGGTAATATTTTAGTAACTGGGTCACACGCATTGTAAAATGTGGGATGCCCACGACACACGAATATTAATTATATTCTTTGTATTAAAAATGCATTAGGTATTGTGTAGGTACCTTTGATCAGCTATAGTCAATGATTTAAACTCGGTATATTTATTAGTCATCACCACCAAAACAAAAATCTAAAACTAGCTACTAAAACATAAAGAACACATACAAAAATAAAAATTCTTACTCCAACAATGACATCATTGCTCTTTTCTCATGAACTAAATGCAATGAATAGAGTGAACAATAACATTACAATCCTTCACAGCTGTTTTATAACAATAATAAGTAAGTAGCGACCAATCATTTCTAGGCGCTAAACAAATAGAATTACGTGTGCTTACTATTTTTGTATTATTATGACATGCTAAAGGAATCAATCTAGATTTAGAGTTTAGCCGTGGGTGATATCAGTCTTACTTAAGAACGATTTAAGAAAGTCTTATAAAAAGAGGTCTCGTGAGGCCTCCTTAAGTCCGACCTACTTATAGTGAAGAGTAGAAATTGTGCAAGCTATATTGGGTCACGCTATGGCACCAAATGTCAAGTTTGAATAGATATTACACCAATAACTATCTGGAGCTGCGAACTACCTCAGCAGGTATACCGGGTTTTATAACAATAATAAGTAAGTAGCGACCAATCATTTCTAGGCGCTAAACAAATAGAATTACGTGTGCTTACTATTTTTGTATTATTATGACATGCCAAAGGAGTTAATCTAGATTTAGAGTTTAGCCGTAGGTGATATCAGTCTTATTTCAGAACAATTTGAGAAAGTCCTTTAAAAGAGGTCTCGTGAAGCCTCCTTAGGTCCGACCTACTAATAGTGAAGAGTAGAAATTGTGCAAGCTATATTGGGTCACGCTATGGCACTCCTATTCAAGTTTGAGTTCGATATTAGACCAACAGCTGATTTACTATTATTGGTCTAATATCTAGATCCCTATCTCTACATAAATACTAACGCTGCATCATTGTATATCTTCGATTATGTACCTTCTAAAGAAATACAAAAACAATCTAAGCTACAAAAAAAAGTTTGTAAGAAAATAATCGTAATATTTGAAGTAAAGAAACTTCTAGTCTTGTCAATACTCTTCAATAAAACCCGAATGGAAGTTATTTACCGTATCCATCAGTCACAATTACAACGATTACACAAACAAGACACTTCAAATACATGTATTACCTAATATTTGGCTTACTAAGTAAAAGAAAGTGTTACTTGCGTGACTGTGCCAAGCCTAAGCAGCGCAGGTGAGCAATTAATTATAAATAACCTCGTATGGACAGTTAACTAACACTTATTTGCAGTTTCACTACTCCATTCCTAAGCGTCATAGCGTGATGGTAGACTACAAGCTTCCTTAAGAATAGTACTTGTACTGCCGTACTCAGAGCCATTTCATGTTTACTTAAACTACTCTTTAGTAACTATTTTGTTCCGAAAACAATTGCTTAGGACTGGGTTACGTAGCCATTAAATGATTCTGAGTACGACGGTTAGATGTAAAAAGAATTATTAAAATCAGCCATATACTTGCAGATAATACATATTAAAATACGGTATTAAAACTCTTTAAAGCTTTGTTAACTAGATACGGTACCAATTACTGCCTGCGGTTTCGTCACTTTGGCCAGAAAAAAGTAGCCTGTAGATCACTCTCCAGCTTCCTAACTATACTCTGACTCTAAACCTCTAAAATTGCTACATGATAGACAACCATATAAACAAACAAACAACATTTTCGCATTTATAATTTATAATTATTAGTAAGGATGTATAAGTATAAATATAATCATTTTTTACTTATCAAGAACGGTTACACACGTAGGTAGTTAATACAGCATAATATAACCGTCTAAATCGGTATTGACCTCAATCATGAAATTTAGAGCATGACCAGAATACGCATATTTTTTGATCACTTAATTACCAGTTATTGAAATAATTTACATTTTAATTTATTATCCTTCTTCCTACAGCCTTCAAGTGAGACACTATTCAAGTAAAACATTGAAGGCGGTTCGCGGTAAATGTCAGTAGCTACTAGAAACTTAGTCATAATTCTATTATAAGTTACGTAAACTTTGTCGAGGCGATGTGTCTACTGCTGTTGTTGTGGTTGTTTTACTACTATCGGTAACAACAAAGGTGATGACTCGCCCGATGGTCAGCGTCACTGAAGCCTAATTATACCTGGAACATTAGATGCAGAGGCATCACAACTGAAGAAACTTTATAATAATGCTATTATTCACGAGTAGTTTGCGCGTAGCCTATGCGTAGTCTGTGCGTAGCCTGACCGTAGCCAATGTGTTGAGGATAGAAGAGTCTTCGTATGCCTTCAGTATTGGGGTATATTAACACATCCCTTCATGTTAAATAGTATTCTATACTCCCAATAATAAATCTAAATTCAGCTTAGTTCTTTGTCATCTAATCTAAGTAGTTGTTTTATATTCAGGTATTTGACAATTTCCGCACTACTTGTTTTATAAAACTTTAATCGTAGGTTACTCATACACCGGTTGTAATAAACAGTTACCGTCGTTGGAGGCAAAAAGACAACTGACAGCTTGTGCCTTCCTGAATTTTAAATGTTAATATGATATCATCAATTGTAAGAACTCGCCACTTCATAAAAGCCTTTTTTTGTGGGGGGAACTATGATCATCCTATGACTTCTCCCGCTTTGGGCGAGGCGAGAGGGAGTGTCAGACTCTTACTGACTAAAAACCACCCCGTTCCTACTCCTGCTTTTCGAGCCGGAGCCCCGGTAAACCCGCTAGGTAGCCCGCAGCTCCGGTCATAAAAGCCATAGGCATACGTAGATCAGCTGTAGTTTTGTGATTTCGACAAATAAAACAGCTACTTTCGCAACACCAGCTTCATTTCGTACAGGAATCAAATCATTCAACATGATTTAAAATTATAGACATCTGAACCAGAGTTAGATGATACTTAGAACATAATCAAGACAAGAAAAATCTTCCCCACACATCATAACAACATAGATAAGTCAACATTTAATTTTGTCCACCAATAAATCCTGAAATCAATCACAATAATCATAGCAAATTAATTACCGAATGCATTAACCGTGAACCAAAAATAATGATATAGTCATCATATATACAAAATACATATTTTGAATATCAGAACAACAGTAATTATGTATCATAACAAAGATTGCATAACAGATAAAGACACCTAGGTAAATAAAACTCGTAGGTTATTTGTCAAAATTAAAAATAAATGTGTCATACACGATGCGTATGGTAAAGGTCAAAGCACTTACTTGTGAGCAGTAAATAAATAAATACATAAAGTATATAGATTTAATTACTGTAACCACGTATCGTAAGTAGTTTCTAGAGCATTGCACTTTGCGTTCCGTTCAGTTAATTTATTTCGGATCAATCATTTTTATGTATTGTTTCACTGACTGACTAACTTTAATAGTATAGTTATACATAACTTGGTTACTCATAAAATAAATAACAATAAGTACGGTATTATAATAGTAGTGTACCTTATTATTTTATTTTATTTATACAGTGACAAATTAAAAGTACTACTGACCTATTATTATACATTTTACTAGATCACATTTGTTAGTACAACTATTCTTATAATTACTTTTGTGCGTACTTTGGGTAATATGGCCATAATGCTACGTTTTTCCGTCGTCTAATTTCGTGTAGTATTTTTAGTTATTTTAAGACAAATCATTAGTACAATAATTTATGTAAATTACCTTACTTTCAGCTAAAATATTTATCATTACCTACGAATTTCAAGAAATATCCATATAATTCTTAATTAAAATGGTAACCGAAATATCAGTTAATTATTATTCCTTTCAAAATACTATATTAGGTAATAACTATCTAAAAATACAAAATTAACTAAAAATTACGGTTCACTCACGTACATTAATGGACAATAGCTCTACTAGTTTCGAGTCCATTAATGTACGTGAGTAAACCGTAATTTTTAGTTAACTATTAGGTCACACACGTACCTAAGTACATTCTTAATAAAATTTACATTAAAATTATAAGACCAAATAACTTTAGTCCGCAACTGTGCCACTGTAAAATGAAGACCTCACTTCACAAAAACGTACTTTAAAACAAGTCCAATATGTACGTACCTACATCATTCTTATAACACAAGTAGGTACTATAGTGTAACGAAATTGTTTTGTAATATCGCCGAGAAAGTGGACTTGGCAAACACTTATTAATAACACCATGTATGTAAGTAAGTATTGGCAGTAAACGACCGTGAACCGCCGACCGAAATAAATATACAGTAACGAAATATCAACCATTTACGTTGAGAAAGCCTTAAATAATGTAATATGAGACTTAAGTAAACTTGCCATTAAGTAACTTATTGTTTATCACGTAGACTTCCTTATCGACGTTGTATTTTTTTTAATGTTAGTTGTCCGGGTTTTGACATTTGGCCAATAAAGCAATTAATTTCATCAAAAGAAAGGGAAAACTGACATGACAAGAATATTTTATTAATTACGCATTAACAAATCATTGGAAAGCCGTTTCATTTGAATTTAACGAACACAATAAAACGATATATGGACATAATTATATTATAATTAGTAACTACATGACTTCTAAATTACAGTTTAATAATTATAAGTAAGTAATAAAAAATAGTGAACAACATGATACTGTGATATTATTGTAGCACATTTGACAGATCGAATGCGGTTGCTACAACAATACTTTTAGTATTGCCCTTTTGTGTTAGTCCCAAGATTTAAAACAGCCCATCGACTGGTTTCGAATTACCTCATGCAAGTAAATAAACAGAAGAGAGGTCACCGACACAAAGAACAAAACATTTGTTTTCTGACTAATATTTTGATACACAATATTGGAATTTGCAAATGTCTGCACTAAGTAGGCCAGTGTGTATAATGCTGGTAACAATTACTGCGTATGTTTTTAAGGTCAATAGTGCGATAACAGTTTTTAGAATTAAAATCGAGTTCCCTAGTGAAGGTGCATTGAGAATGTTTTGCAATCATATTTGCGCTTATTAAACGTAAAATGACAATTATATTTACAATATAATATTTTCTTTTTTAAAAAACATTGCCTCCACTAGGATTTTTAGGTGCGTTTACAAACATACAAGCTTACATACACTCGACACTCAGACCCGAAACAACATCACACAACAACAATTTGTGGATGACACAAAGAGTTGCTCCGTGCGGGAATCGAACCCGCTACACGTTACACGGCAGCCAGTTTCCCAGCCATCGTGCCAACCGTGCAGTCGAGTAATATACCTACATGCGAACTAGAAGAAGAATTAAAATATAATTTCCTAATACACAGACATTTAAAATCTAACGATCTCTAGGTAAACTAATGCCATTTCAAAGTTGAGGCAGAGAATATACCACGTTTGCGGTTTCTACTCATATATGGTGACGAATAGACAAACTATTTAGACTATACAAACAAAAAATCTAAGCACGTTATTTACTTAGAATTCAAAAAACGTGTACGCATTTAAAATCTCCATTTCCTATGTTTCCTGCTAGTAAAAACATAGTAAAGAGTTGTACCGAATAGAAAATTCTAGATATTTCTTTTGTGCCTAGGCTCAGTACTTATGTATTTACATGTTCAGATCATAATAGCGTTGCGCACAATGGTCGCGTTATCGTCATCGGAACAAAATTACGGTCAAAGCAATTTCAGCAAACTATTATCTTTCGTTTTATATTGTATCTCGTTGAATGACTGGCCACGACCTTGCCATTAACTTTATTACTGTACATGTGTGGTACCATCACAAAATATAATCGGGCTTCAGGTCTGTGCAGACGATAGACTTTTATCCGATGAGGACTAAAATCTGTTCAGATTTTTTTTATCGTTGATAAGTCTGCGTTTGGCCATCAATGCGCTTTCTTCCAGAACGGAGAACCGAAGATTTGTGAATAAGATTCACTGAGAACGTATCTCAGTTATATCACGGGGATTTAGTCGTGTTTGTGAGTTATTCAGTGTAAGTATATTATTATATAAGGAATATCACTTATTCAGGATTTTCATTGACAAAAACTTGATCGTCTGCACAGACCTTTAGGAATAAAACGTTCGTTCTACAGTCACTGGTGATTTTTGCGAACCGCTGATAACGACGTGAATCCACCCACTTTTAACTAGTTATGTAAAATCATTATTATCAACAGCCCGTGACATTACTCTGCCGGACTATACGCCTCTTCTATTTAAAATAGGATTGGATTAGAGATCGCAAATGAATAAGTTATTGGTTCGTAATTATAAGGAAAAATAGAGCCCATAGAATCGATAAGGTACAATATCGAATACTGAAGAAGATAGTTCATCTTGTTTAATTTTACAATTATAAATTGAAGTGGTTTTGTAATAACTTAATTACATTCCAATTACTACTACTACCTTCCATTTATTAAATTTCTTCTATTTCTCACACACCGACCTTCAGACTAAAAGCAATGCGATTACATAAAAATACATACATGGAAAAATTCCTAGCGTACTACGACGTTATCAGAGAAAAAATTGGAAACTATTTGCTTACTATAAACCGGACACAATTTCATTACAAGTTTAATGCAAATATGGCTCACGTAACATTTTGATAACCTAACATAAGGCTATTGAACTCTTTTTGAAACATACTTTCGCTAAGTGAATATTTATGAGAACTAATTCGATAAAGACATCCTTGTTCACTGTCTTATATTAACTTAAGTACATTATTTTAGCACCTTTACAATACGTAAAATAAACTACACAAGCAATTTATATATGTATACCTGATCACAATTCTTGTCTGTTCTCGAAGACTTTCCCATTAAATCAATACATATGTAGGAATCAT
Organism: Spodoptera frugiperda; assembly: GCF_023101765.2. Classification (NCBI taxonomy): domain Eukaryota; kingdom Metazoa; phylum Arthropoda; class Insecta; order Lepidoptera; family Noctuidae; genus Spodoptera; species Spodoptera frugiperda. The sequence goes on from NC_064216.1 coordinate 6,295,382, forward strand.
CAAACTAATCGTTTCATTTGAGACAATATGCATTGAAATTTAAATTTGGTATCGAGAATTATGATAAGTCCAAAAATTTATTCAGATTTTTTTCTAGAACGCTCTCTAACTTACGTAATCTTTCTTAGAATTATCTAATTTTAGATATTATTAAAATAGTTTATCTAGCTTAATTTTATTTATGTATACTACAATACATACAGCTATACATTATTTTTTAAAATACAATATATACAGCTATTCAAATTTTGACTGACCTAATTGACGTTTTACAGGTCTTATCATAAATAACAACCATTCGAAAATACTATCAAAATTGATCCAGCAGTTACAGATAATTTGAGACACACACATACAAAAGGAGAATTTATATCATAATTATTATGTAAAAATGAACGTCCCTAAAATTCTATCTGAAGTCACATAACCATTGTATAACTGTTATTTACTACATGTAATTAAAGTTTTTATGTTTATTGTTTAATGTGTTGGGTATTGCGAAGTTAAAATGCAACACGTTATCGCTTAATTCACGTAACTTCTTGTAAACTAGTTACAAGAACAATGATACATCATGCCGTTTTCTATTTGGTCGTTTTTAGTTTTCTGATAAACGTAGAAAAATAGAACAGAAGTTGATCTAAACAATTTTGAAACATACGTGTTGATTTTCTTAAACGAAAAATTGCAGAGAACCCTTTGCGTATGTGGTTGAAAATTCAATGATTTTATAGATAAACTGCACACCAAAAACCTCGTAAAATAATTTTCATGAATAGAAATAAATGAAGAAAAATTTCCCTTCATAATTTCCTCGCAAACTAGAAATAACTATTAAGCCGTGGTATGCCGAAAGTAGATCTTTTAGATACGAGGGGTTAATTAGGTGATGAGTATATTTGTCACAAATAAATACATAGGTACCATAGATGTGTGTATGGGCCAATTACACAGGTCATAAAACCAGGCACAGTTCTAATTAATTCGATATACTAAATAAGTACCTAATCAATTAAAGACCACCATTAAAAGATGTGAAAGCATTGCATACAAATATGAACCGAAACATATTACTTTCACTTAAAGCTAGATTCGGCTAGGTCAACACGGTCATGATACTTTCAAAATTATTCTTTGCTTGCATTTTATATCTAAAGATAAACTATGACTAACTGCTTATCTAAACAATAGCTTGTGAAGTACCTATTTAACAGTAGGAGTAACTAGTAATTATCATTATTAAATATTGAATTACAATATCTAATGTTTACCATAAACTGACAAATGTTTGTGTTTCTTTGCCCGAGGAGTCTGTGTCTCTAATGATGGGTATAACCTGGGTGTATTCAAGGCCCGAGTGACAAACGTGATCCATAGTAGGTCACATCATCACTTATCACCAGACAAGACAGCGGCTAAACGTCGACCCATTAAATATAAAAAAATCGAATAAAAAGGAATCGAAATATATTGGCGACATAAATAATTAAGTGTGATGAATCATAAAAAGGAATCGAAACATATTGACTACGTAAATAATTAGGTACGATACAGAATCATGTTGGAGATTGTACTCTATATAAGACTTGCATTAAACAACAATCTCTTTAAAACTCACATGCCAATTCACTCCGGTTTACCCCATATAGATCTTACAGAGATAAACCATCATAAAAACATAATCACAGCGTAAACACCAAACAGCTGACATAATTCAGTAATCTAGCGTAACAGAGAACAGGTAATCGTTTATGGTGTTAAGAAAATGGAAAGTTCTATTGCAACGGGTCGCAAGACGCAGCCGAGTTGCCTCAGCCACCATTGTTCACATACGAGCAACCATGTAACTTGCCGTGTCATTGTGACTGATACTTAAAACACTGTAAAAACTAAAACAATACCTCCATTTGCCAATATAAGATGACGTTTATACACGTTTGTGTGAACTAATGACAGAAATGTAGTCATAATGTATGCAGGAAAATTGTAAAACGTGTTCTGATGTGGAAACCAGAAATAAGGGAGCCGAAGGAAGTGCAATATAGTTACTAACGTACTTAGTTCACTTTCGCTTGCCGTAAAAGTGTAAAGTTGCGAATATAACCGATTACTTGATGGTGGCAATAGAATCTTATGTGTATGTATGTATGAATGTTCACACTTAGAAGTTATCACCTTTCAAACAGAGAAGTTTCGAAGATTCTAGACTTCACATGTCCATTAATATGGAGATTCTTATTATATACCGTTTATGTTTTAAGTGTGGGAGAGCCATGCTTCGCCACGAATGGGCCGGCTCGACCGGAGTGATACCAACAGAAAACCGACGTGAAACAACGCTTGTTTTGTGTTTCGTTGTGTAATTGCGGTTACTGGAGGCCCAATTATTCCACTTCCAAATGTTCCTAATCCCCGATTCCCCAACAACTCATAAATTCCTAACCCCCAAAATGCCGGCAACGCCTCTGGTGTTTCGGGTGTCAATGGGCGGCGGCGATTGCTTACCATCAGGTGATCCATCTGCTCGTTTACCGGCTTATACCATAAGAAACAGATTTAATCAAAATGCACGGCACATAATGAAGAAAACATAATCCATCTCCTGGCTTTTACCCAAGTAGGTTGAGGTTAGTATTGAGTCCTTATCAGATTCGGTTGGTTAGCAATATGTTCCAGAGTGACAAATAGTACTTAAAATGTTCTAGACTTTAAGTGATAGCAGTTCATTAACACATAAATATACTTACATAGTACTCAGATGTACAAAATGTCAACTTAGTTTCATTAATCATTTCGTTTCTATATCAAATTAACACTGTGATACCTTATCTCTTCAATGCAAGTGTAAGTTGATGAGAACTGAGCATAAAGGGTCCTTTGTTCCATACGTAGAGATATGTTAATTAGGTTGCTTTAGAACAAAACAATACATTTGAGAGCAAGTATTCGAATGTCTCTACACAACCGCAGAATCAAACAAAGAGCTACTGGTTATGATGGTATTGAATTCATGATGTCTGACCGCCATGAAATTTGCTTGTACTGAATACATTTTCTTTTCTTTATTTGTTGTCCTTTCAACACTTTTCTTACTTAATCATCAAGAAGACCGAAGGCATTTCAGTATCTCTCTGTCGAAAGGAAAATAATGTACTCAAGTATCGTGTACTCATCTTTTCCCGACAATTTTGTTCTTATAATAAAATATTTTACGCTGCAAGGATACGTCCACGCATTCAATAAAACATACTATTATAATTTTGAGATGTCTCATTTATGAAAAGACACTAATAAATCAGATTTTAGTGCAATCTAAAGTAATGACATAATCGAGGATCACAATCAAGCCTTGACCACACATCAAGCACTAAACGATTCAATAGAAATATTTCGAATGCTCTCAAACAATTGTCCAATTTTCCTAATTGAACAGATGTGTAAACACGCATTAATAGGTAGTAACTGTGTCAATTGTGTTGAGGTCATCCAACAATCACAGCGTGGAATCATTCTTAGGATTGCAGAAGACTTGATTAAAATTAATTCGATACACATAATTGCAGAAATAATAGTTGTAACTGAATGACATAAGTAGTGTGTAATAGTTAATGTAATGGGTGAGGAAATAAACACAGAGTACTAGTTGCTGCTATCGACGAAGATTGCAAGCGAAATAAATTAGAAATTAACACCTGAAGGCATTACCTAACGTTGCTTATCGCTTGCTAAATTCATTCGACAAAATGAAAGAAAAGAAGTGACTATAGCTAATGACAAAAAGACTAACGTACTTAGAGAGGTCATATCGTTAACAGAGGTAACTGTAGTTTATCATCTTTTTGCAATAACTGCAACTAGTTTCGGCTGATTTTATACGCAATACAATATCTTCGTGGAAATTGGATCAGTTATCACAAATCTGGTTCAATGGCTTAAGTGGATTTTTTTGTTTCTTTTACAGTTTCTTCTTATCGATATATTTTATCTTTGATATTCAATCACAATATTAAGAATAGTATCTATTTCTATTCTAATTTAACTTTGAATATAGATAACTCTACAATGGCAAAAACGGTAATGGTAATAGTTTTTATAAGTAGGTACACTGTTTTAATTTTTTACTTTATGAATGGGATGTCGTAACACGTATTTGTACACCGAACAGAAACCATCGTTCACGTCCACCATTTTAAGAGAGCGACCGTTTCGAAAATTTTAAAATTAAAATATTCGAAATTCTGTGAATAGTTTTCGTTGAACAATTGTTCATTAAACGTTTGATTGATGGGAACGTTTTTGTTAGAAACATTCAAAAGTTCAACGTGCGAACTGCGACCGGACATTCGCTGGTTTTTGTTACCTGACATTGTATTTTTTTGCTTAACTTGTGATGAAATAGGTACCTGTTATTATTATGGTATTACATAGTCTCCTGGCATAATACCTGCTTGCTGTTACGTATGACCACTGCTAAAGACTTCTTTAAAAGTTTTTATCGAGTGTGCTCCAAATCCTATTATTTTTTTACGTTCAACTACTGCTGTTGGATAAATATTTGGTTGTAGAACAGGTTTGTGTATTTAGATCGTTTTCAAGTGGTTCCACTTCGTTATTATCCATCTTAATCATTATAAACCATATCTCTTCGTGTTTAAACACACCGATATTGAATAATCCGTGTTTTATTTGATAACAGAACAGAATTACCGTCCGTATCGCTATCTGTTCCACTATTGGCCAGCGAGATATTAATATCGGCATTCGAATTTCGTGAATATTTGTCGTTATTAATGTTCCCTTCACTTTGCAATGAACTGGACATTGCATTTTAATACAAGTTTTATTCGTTTCCAGTACTTATTTAAGGTTCTGTTGACTCAATTAAAACTGTAATATACCTACTGCACATCGATTTCGTAATACCATTATGCTCAATCCAAACGCATTAAAGTATTATGAAATCTTACTAAAATTAATTGATAAAACCATTAATTGAAAAGAGGTCAGTAACTATCTTACAGAGGGTAATAAATTAGAAATACAATAAAATTTTACGATGACTTATTGACGGACGAGACGGGTGACTCACTATTGAATCTGTCTCCTTGATTTATTGACTAAGGATGTGACACGAGTCATAAGTAAGTGAATGAATATTGAAATAAAAATTTCTAGCTTGAAGACGATGACCGATGACAGTGACGATGACGATTATAATCGATTCGTCTTACACGTAATCGGTGTATTCCATTCATGTCTTTGTAATACATAGTATACTTGTGACTATCGATACCTTGACATGGCAAACATCCGTTGACATTTGAGATGTTGTTTCGCTGAGTGTACGCACAAATGTTTATTTACTCAGCGGAATATTATGTAACACTCGATGCATTTAATGTAGAACAAAATTGAACGCATTTATTGTTACTTCGGCCTCAATGTTTATTGTTTTGAATAGTGTTCGGGCTAATAATATGAAATAGCCTCAGGGTAAGATTTTTTACTTAGTTACTCATCGGTTCCTGCATTATCATATTAACTCCACCCACATCTAATTCTGCTAGATTATAGTTATTATCTCATTTCATTTCTTATTCAATTTAAGAGTTTAATTTTGCACCGTGTAGGCTGCAGTTGTAATTGCATGACAAGCTACAGGTAAAGGTCTATCAATTAAGTATGACGGCATGGCCTCGAATTCGCAGCCTCCGTCTATCACACAATACCTAGTAGTAGGACAACAGCCAACGATTGTTCCAATGTTTGTCCAACATTATTTACGGTCTCCGTTTACGTAATACAATTCGATGCAGCACCTAAATTGTACATGTTTTTCTTCACACTTCTTATACGTGATGTGCGCCTAGTACTTTTATTTGTTGTTTCACAAGTTCTTTGAAACTATGTAATTTCTGTGTCTAACATACACATCAACTGTAATTGGTAGGTATCAGTGCCTTCTCAAGCGAAACTCACGTAAAGTCATAAAACGTGCTAGATTGGTTGGAAAACGTATCGTGTTATCATGAAGAGCCTATTCACAGATAGTCCAAGTACGTTACCTATACTACCTATATTACCTATGTATTTTCTATTAACTCAATTTACATTTATGACCAATGTAGCAATAATGATCTGGCTCCAGCTTCTTTCTTATCGTGGTTGATTATTATTTCGTAACACTAATAACTGTGTGTGTCACGCTTATTTTCCGCTTACAACACACCTCTGTTTCGATAGTGATGTTACTATTCATTATCTGGGTTCCGAGCTACTTCCTATTCCTACTTACAAGGAGTTGGATTACAAACCAAACTCCACCTAACCCAGACTCATTACCATCAGCATACATTCATACATATATATATAACCTCACTCCTGTCTCCCACGGGGGTAGGCAGAGACAATGGAACGCCTATGGCTACGATTCTTACATCTCTTTCGCTTGATCAACAGTCATCAGTCTTTTCATGCATGCTCATCGGTTAGAGGTACTTTTAATTTGGCCATTCTTTAATATATCGCCAATCTAATCGCTATATGTCCATAAGCCTTCAAAGTTAATGTCCTAATAAGTGTCCCATTTCTTTAGCAATGTCCACACTTTAATGTTCCTCTCTCACTAATGAAATGCCTATTACCATTTCGGAATTTGCAGTCTAAAAGCTAATCTATTAGGCTCGCCCACTTCCGTTGTGCAAAGATAAACACGCAATTTGAGCTCGTCTATAATACCTATGTCCACATTGTCTGCTTCGGGGAACGTTGACACAATGGAAATGTATGAAAAAGTAATTTGTTACAGTTTACAGTACATCCATATTGTTGACTCGCCTAATTTCGTTGTGTATTTGAACGGATAGTGCTATGTCACTTTGAATCATGAGTCAGTTTGAAGAGAGAGTTTAATGGCCGAGATTTGAACCTATTACATGGGACTTACAATATTAATTGTGAAAAGTGGATGTACATTATAAACTTCGGAGTAAAAGGCGTGACGATATGAAAAAAAATAGAACGTTATATATTTTGTAGACGATAGATTATGAAACTTTAATATCTTTAACAAATTTTAATTAACTAATTTACTACAATTTCCACACTGAAATCTTACACCATCTAGCTGAAAGCTATAGCTAATTAATTATAACTAGACCTTCCTAGGCCACAATTTTTAATTCTGGCTGGTTATAAAGATTCTTCACATAATATGATACCTTTTTTAAAATTGGAATAATAGTCATGCGTATTGCAACTAGGCTCAACAAACACACGGCTTTACGTGCTCCCCTGCCTATGTTGTAACTCAAGAACTTTGTCATATACATAAGTAGTTACACGTACTAGGTAGGTACATAGAACATACGATATTGTCTGCCTTCTATAGGACAATAGGGCAGTACACACATACCTGGTCATTGATATAGGTACATATACATATACGTAGGTACCTAGGTATTATGCTAACCTTAAGTCTACATTCTACAAGGTATCGCATATCGGTATTATTAGCGCAAAGGTAGTGTAATATTCTCAAGGAAAACTGGCGCAAAGAGTAACGAAATCTGATCCTTTGGAACAAATCGTATGTATTTACTTCAATTCAATATTAATGCAAAACAAAAGTATCACGTATGAATAAAAAAAGCACATGTTTTTTTTTCTATAAATTGTTGAATATTTATATCTTTATTGGGATTTAGAAATGATTATCATAATTTAACTTAGACAGTTACTAATACATAACTGATGTCTCCAGGTCCTCATGTTGAGATACTCCCAAAATATAGTCAGGATGACAGATTACGCAATTACTTAAAACATAGTAGAATGCCAGACAGGGTAAAAGTATTACACAATTTCTATCCAGAATAGACAGACTCCAATAAAATAATCGAAAGGTCTTTGCCCTGTAACGCAAATCCAACTAAAATTAAATAGTAATAAGGACGTAAATCAAATAAAACCGTATATTACGCCACTATTAAATAGATCACCGTAGAAATAAAACTATTAAGAAAAATATAACACAGTTTATGAATGAAAATGTAGTTCAAACCCGAGTAAAAGATGATTTGCACGCCGCCGCTGGCGATTTCATTCATTCAAATTGAGGTTGTGCAAACAACAAAGAAAACACAGTTGTTAGTGAAAGAAACACTCATATACATAATGTATTTATAAAGAAACAGTAAAACTATTTTTAATATAGATTAGATAATATTTATGGAGTTTAAACTAGATCAATATAATTTGAATTTAAAAATAACTAACTAGTTGGAGGCAACTAAAAATTAACCAAATTGCATATTCGGTTTCGTATGTTTTATGAAACTTAAAAAGAACATCATCACATCAGAATCTGCCTCCATACAAACAATATGGCTCATTTCCTGGAACAAAACTAAACTATTTCAATTCTAGCTACTTCAAAAACAAACAGCGGTCCACAAACAAACTAATCAATGCAAATTACTGAACATAAATCAGAAAACAACTCAATCAAAAATATAACAAAATCTAACCTCGCGTATTTCACCAGATTTTACTATTTCCTAAAGCCTTGTGTACGAAAACCCGAGTGAAAACTTCCTGACTAATAAACTGGCCAAAACAAATAGAGATAGATCAACAGACTGATCATGGATAGACAAACAGAATCTTGTGGTAACCTCATCTAACAAGCTTCGCAAGCATGATATAGCAATATCGAAATGATAAAATATATTACCAATAATTGATTCTGGTAAAAATTTCACCATTCCTAAGCAACGCTATGTTCTGTGTTTACTTAGACTTATGCTACTGGCGATGATGACGTTGAAAAAAAATCGAAAGGAAATCGGAACTTGCAATTTTCTTCCAATCCTGCCTTAAGCAAGCTTAGTGAAACTGACATTTCTATGACTAGAGAAGCTATAGAGAGACTATTAGCCAACAGAAAGGCTCTTTACAGGCTGATACACTCACTTATTTACATTTATATACAATAGACTGAATATTGTTCGTGTATTACCTCAGCTAACGCAGCATTAGTACGCGTGAACAGTGGAACTCTATGGGAAACGTTCTCACATTCGCAGCGGCCTCGCATTTCACTTTCTTACAATTAGGCCGAGCTGCCTAATTACTGTGTCGACTGCTAATGATTACCTGTCTCGCCTTACTACTTACTCATGTCAACAGATGTATTACATAGTTGAATTATATGATAATGTACTGGTTTGTTAACATGCTAATAAACAGGGTAATAAATGTGAATCTCCGACCTCCCGGGGAGTTGAAAGCACTCTTGTGTGCTGTACACAATTTCCATTTACAGTCCGTAAGGGATTTTTCTTCTGGCCTTTTCCCAACTAGATTACGGTCAACTGTAAGTTTTAAGTATTTTCAGAAAATCTTAGTCATGTTTTAATTTACTGCTACAGAATGTTTTGACAATCAGAGCAATCACTAAAGTGAAAATATCAATATTTTTTCTTAAAAATATTTGCGTACCTAAACAGTAACACCAACGCAAAGATATATCACAATCGCTTATCCGTAACATTATCTCTTTAAAGTTTGTGGTAACACTTAAATGAATTTGTTTACCAGATCAAAGACTGCATGAGATATCAAGAAACGGAGCCAATGTCAGTAGAAGTAGCCAAAACAGTTGTCCATTAAATCTTCGATTTGTTGAAGGCATAAAGAGAAGAATATATGATCAACATACCCCTGGCCGAATTGTTCATAGAGTCAGCCTTGTTTTACAACATTCGTAGTTTATGTTAATAGCAGTAAGTAACACAACCCGTTGGCCGAGAAGGACTGTACGCCATTCTCTTGGCTAATTGCATAACTGTACCATCCTTACGGCGTGGCGTACAGACGCGACCATCTGCGTGATACTTTACGATGTCATGATGAGAATAATAGACCAACTTAACAGACAAACACAAAGACACTTCTATCAAATTGACACACTTAATACAGTTCTGTACCTAAGTAGGTCATTTACGGTCGAAGTAAATACAATAATACATAGATGTAAAGAAACATTCCTAACGAAATTAACACGTCTTTCAACTTAATTTTTTTCAACTAAAGAGTTGATTCGTAACAGATTTATGACAACTCCAAGGAAACATTTCACGTAAACACTTGCGGTGTTGAATGTTAATTTATTGTTTGGTATTCGTGTATTCGGAGTATTCGGGACTATATTACGTGAGTGACCCAAAACTGCCTCGGTGAGTTTTCATCATGTCAAAAATGAGAGTAACAGACGCGCGCGTCAACTTTCTCCGGCCGTTCTATTTCAGTCGGTGCGGCATCATTTTTTAATCACCCCGTAAACTGGGCACGGACATCTGGGATAACACCATTATTGTCTAGATCTTATTGTGCAATGTGACGTCACAGAATGAGTTAGCATTTATTGATTGCGCCTGTCATTAATCACGGATGCTAATGCTTGCAGTTTATCGACTGGTGCAGTGATGAGAGATTAATGTGCGAAACTTTCACGCAATCACCGGCCCCCATCCTTGAGCATTGGAAAGAGTAAACAAACACACACACACACAACATGAGCACAGACATCACGTACGGCGGTACACGTACACACATCCGCAAAAAAAACAATCTTACGTCCGAATAAATAAACAAACAGACAAAGTGATACTTCCACTGTATACACATTGTATATAAACTTCATAATATTCAATTGCAGCATTTACCGGTTTCGATAGCACAGAAAATATAAACATTTGATTGCACATTCTTCAAAAATAACTACGTACCGAGCTGATTAATACCAAAGCAATATCTCAAAATTAAAAACAGCTACAAAATTAGCGTTCAAGAATATTTATAATGTCAAGCACTAAGATTAGGATTTAGTTCAATGTCAGGCATTAGGCAGACACCTATCACTTCCTATTATTTCTAAATAATATGCTAAGACACATTTAAATCGTGTCGTACTCGCCCCTGAAACTCGTTCAGTCGCCTACAACAGAGATTTCACGCTTTATTTAACATCAAAGAGTTTCCTCTCGATTAGTTGAACAATCGATTATGTAGATGTACCTACTGTAGCCTATTCTATCTCTATGGACATTGCATCATAAAATCAGCGGCAGTCAACTAGGTAACACGCTTACTCGAATAGTTAATTCACTAGAAAAAAGTTAATTTAACTACCTACAAGGTTACCTATTCAATATTCAGTTAAATCAGCCGGGTATAAAAGACTCGGCTAATAGTTATTATATTATTTTTCAAACATTAAATGGTTGGTATAATAAATTCAGTAACATTAAATTTAGAATTACAAAGTGAACTGTTACATTTGAGAGGTCACGATTGCAACTGCGAAACTTGAATTATCAAATTGGATCAGACCAGCTTGTCCAGTGGCAAAAGAGTCATTCTCTATTACAAAGATACTAGAAACTACTGATAAAAGAAAGAACATATATACGACATAGACACTAACCTCTGCCTACCCTTTCGATCAGTTCCAGCGTGATATCGTCAAACTTTTTTATTCCCGAAGGGATAGGCAGAGGTACACATTACGGCACGTAATACCACAGTACAATGTACACAACAAAAATGTACAAAATATATTAATATTAAGTACATCATAGTTATACGGAAAACCACACAAGTTTCTTTATAACTTTCCGGTATAAACACTAAAATAACAACTTTTACTTCATTTACAATTTTACACTTTTTGTACACTGAGCCTTTCCGATCCGGAAAAGGGAAAAGCACTGAACACGTTTGTATATGTATTTCTGTTGATAGATTGACAATGTTATTAAAACTTGCTTATGGACAATTTCCTCTAACATGAAGAAAGATTTTGTATCTATACAAATATTTCCTAAAAGCCTTTTCTTGCCGTCAAATTTTATCGACAAACTACTTAAGAGTCTGAACAAAGGTAAATCTTGGGCATATCTAATCGAATAGGGGACAGAAAAGTAATGACTAATCACACTCACACTACAAGAACGAGGACATTACCGTTTTTAAGAAGGCTTTTTACTAAACTCTTGTACTATGAGTCGTTAGCCTACTTGAGGAAGGCTATCTAAGAACGCGACTACTCATAGGAACGAAGCATGCAAGAGAAACCGCGGGGCAACGCGACCAGATTTCATAATAAAAGGGCCTACATTTTCACCAACAAAGAAGTCTACAAAGTTCAATAGCCGCTCGAAGGCCTCAATGTTAATTAAGGTCATATTCCCGCAAAGCTCTTCCCTATAAAACAATCACTACAATCATTAGGGTGAACTGTACTCAGCATCTCGTGCGAGCGAAAATAAACCGTGACGTTTGCAACGCAGATGTAACTGAAACCTATTTAAAAAACGTATTTCAACAAACATTTTTGTTTCGAACACGAATTAGTACAACAACGTCCTAATATTTTGTAAGAATAATTTCTTTTGCAAGCCGACTGGTAAGAATTTGACATCAGAATCTCGTTCGATTCCCATGTTTGAGTTACTATTTAACTTCCAATGAATACTCCGAAATATCTGTCACGGATTTTGTAAATGGTGGCTGATAAAATAAGATCACCAACTTCTCTACCGTAATCCGATTTATGATATAACTAGTAAAATAACTGTGAACGTTTATCAAACCTTTTTTGCGTAATAAAAAACGAAATGTCACGTCGATACTACTGGAAAATTCATGACAATCAGTCATCAATATCTGGTATTGTATATCTCAACTAGAATAATGCCACAAGCGACATGGTTGGCTGACACCCCGCAATGGTCTATTAGTTCTAAACAATCGCAAATCGGGTAGAAGTGCCAAGTCGCCGCACTTAATAGCCATTTGAGAGCGGTCATAATCATGAATATGTTGCCAAAATTTCTAATCTCGCACTCACGTTGCTTAAACAACAATGCCATATGACTTACACATTATGATTTAAATGAGCTGATATTGTTCTCTAGGTATATTAGAGTACTTTCTATAAAAAAACTAGTTCACTATAATGAGCCAAATGACAATAGATATAGAGTTGTTTATTGTTTGGGTCTTTTTTGCGGATGTGTTGTGTAGTAGTAGTTTTGGTTCATCTTACGACATGTATGTCCTGTTGTTTGGGCGCCTGCCAAGTAATAACTAGTGAACGATAATACACCATGTTTGTGATGCTATTCACCTACCTTACAGCTTTATTTAGCAACTCTATGAATGCTATTTATAGAATAAGATGCACCAACGGCGAAGTTACTACCACATGCTCTTATTTTGGACTCCCCACGGCTTGGCTTCTGATTTGTACAAATATAGATGTTTTATCTTATTTCCTAGTTGTTTACATGATTTTAATTTTATGTTACATTCTACAATTTTTTTCTACAAGTAAATTGTCCGCAAATGACAGTCGTTTCCAGAAAGCACTCATAAAAAACATTAATGACGTCATTCACTAAAATACAACAAAAGTAATTGATGACCTAGAGATAGTCAACATAATCTTATCACAAAGACTGCAAATTAGTAAAATACAAGCCGATAAAAACAAACAAAGCGACCTTAATCTATTGACCTGTATCTAAAACGTCGCGTTGATAAATTATTATAAAAGTAAAATGCATTTTATAACATTCTTTCTTTGCATTTTTAATCACAATATTATATTTCAATCGATTAGAAAGAATAAATTAGAAAAATGAAAGTGTTTCTCGTCCGAACTCGGAAATAAATTTAAAACGAATCCTAATGTTAATTAATTATTTAAATTAATTTCCTAAAGAATAAAACAACGAAAATAGACACTATGGATTACGCATCCAGTTTTCTATATTCTCTATTAAATGTATAGACCCAAAAGTGAACACAAGACCTATTATATACTTAACACATAAAACATATGAACCAACATTTAATTACTTTTATTTATATAAAAAGTTTGATTATTTATTCATTTATTTATTGCATAATGTACATACATACATAGAGACATCATATACTACTAGTACAGTACATGACTCTGTTAGGGCATAGCATCTGGTAACTAAATAATCATCTAATTTATGTATTTCATATATTCTACTTATTGTTATGAGTAGGGCTGTTATTAAACAAAACTGACAGAACATCAGTACAAGTTTATACAACTTTATTGGTTCACTTTCACGTAGATCTCATCAGTCTGATGGAGTCTTAAAGATGGCAATTCCATATCCTTTCACTACATTTGCATAACGAAACTAATGTGCTGCATCTGACACTTGTGAAGTTGTGACCAGTTCCAACGACTTTTTGTTATATTTTAATATCAGTGAATGGACTGTGGTGATTTACTCGCATTAGAGAATCATATCATTAAAAGCTCTTGGCTAGAATTTCACACAGTGGCGTATTCATTTTCTTTATTTCAGTGTTATGAAAAGAGTCTAAAGAGGTATGTATGTAAGATTCGTAGCAATTGGCGGTACCTACATTGTCTCTGCCTACCTGCCTACCTGAAAAGATAGAGGAAGACCAATAAAAAGATAGAACGATCTTAATAATAAAGAAGAAAGAAAAAGGAGGTTGGACATGATTGTACCGACCCGACATAAGATAAAAGTCAGGATAATTAAAAAGTTGATGATATACAGTCTTACAAGCCCATATCACCCAAATACAGCGAACTATTACCCAATACTGGGCACAATTCCAAACTCCACATTATTACGAAACGGAAAAACCGGATAAAACTCTCGCTTTATCCTAAAACAACAATAATAATTCAAAAGATATTTCAAATAAATATATTTAAAGAATGAACAATATACTATTAGCACAGGAGATTACCTTTTCAAAGATATATTGGTAGATTGCTCTATAGGATCGCAGTTTGTGTCTATCTGCGCATGTTGCCTGGCATTACTAGTAGACCGGTTCCACAGCTTCAGATACAAAAAGTGATAGTCATCGTAGGTCCAAGACCTTAACTTGATCGGTACAGCTTTCTTCAATAACGTTCACATGTGGAACTCAGTAGAGCAATGTCCAGTCTCCTTAGTACGAGTTTGTTTTACGTTTAAAGTAATCTAAACTGTAACGTGTTCGGCGCTCTGATTGGTTGGTTTATTCGAGCCGGCCAATCAGTTCACGCGCTCTCGTTTCAATTATTTTAAATGTAAACTCGTACTACGGGTACAGCTAATTTTTTGCAATAGTTACTAGTTAGCTGTATTTTGCTATTATGTGGTTTTAATGAAATAAGTAGTAGGTAATGTTTGGTTCTTATATTAAGTACATTATGAATGCAAAATTTTGCAACAAATGGAAAATATTTGTTAAATAATATAACGGAAGTTACATAATTTAGAAAATATTTGTATAATATCGAATTTAAATAATAAAATATTGATAATTCCTTCGGTGCCAGCTAATAAATACATATTATATAAAAAATACAATGAAGTTACGATTTACGAATACGTAATTTTCTTCGTGTCTATAAGTATAATATTTAGTAATAGTTATTATTATTATTCAGTATAGTAATAGTTAGAATTGTAGTATTGGCAATAGGTACTTACAATCTCTTTCTAAAAAGTATAATGATTGTCAATTGTATTATTTTATTGTGTATTGTAAATAAATAAATGATGTTCGTCAACACTCTTTCTGTACGTTTAATATAGCTATAATCTATCTATACCTACGTATACAATACACATAATAGCTACCATATATGCAGTAGCTACTACAGACAACATGACTCAAATGATTACCTGCTTGCGGTAATATAGTCATTTACTATGGAAATAGAAACATTACCTAGTGCTTCAAAGGATGTTATGTAAGATGTCTCATTCTTAGTATACCTACAAACGTTTCGAAGATATCTATCGAACTATTGATCTATCAAATGGCTCTCGTCCAAGAGACTGCAGTTTTATTTACAAACATTGATATAAAAATGTACCTAACTGATATGTAAATATCATAATGTTGACTGAGTCATATGAAGAATTAAAGTGTTCCGGATTTGAACTGCAAATTGGGAAATCCTCATCCTAAGTTTTTAAAAGAAAAGCCTTTGGGTCCACTTCTTATCAGTTACATTTTATTGCTTCCTAATATCCATACAAAGGCAAGCCTAATGCTGCCTAGGTAAATGGAGCTAGAAGGAAAACAGCAGCAGAATTGCTGAGAATTCCAAGCCGTAAATCTTAATTATTGTTGATGATTCTTAGATGCATTTAGTAGTTCTTAATTATGCTTAAATAGTTGCTGACGATTATTAGACTAACGAAGCTATCAATAACAACTTAAATCTAGATAAAGTACCAAGACGACATAAAACAGTAACACAATAAATCACATAAAACTCTGTACATTACTAAAAGACCCATTGTCCATTCCTATAATGTTATATTACTTGTATAAACACGCTATTCATTACGAGTATAAGTGACTATCATAGACCAATAACATTAAACATGCCGTAAATATGAATGATGATCCACAATAACTGACAACTCTTTTCTGTACAGACAGACTTCAGACAAAACTCACAATCTTGGCACACGCTTCACAGATCACACACAAAAAATCGGGGCAATGTCAAAACACGAATGTCTATTAAATAAGAGTCTTTAAAATATATATTTTAAGTGCTTTACATTAATTTTCGATGATTCTAAATTATTAATGTGCGACTACACCTGTTATTCTTTGAGTAGGTCGAGGTATACCACATTTAGCACCCTATTTAGGATTCTTTTAACATACCTTTGTAAAAGACACTATACCAGACTTCGCGTCTACTAGGTAGTCAGAACGTTGAAATTGAAACCTTATTATCTCACTGAACAACAACCATTTATATTCTGAACTTCGTACAAATCATTCCCAACTTCCCAATCGTAGAAGGAACGATCTAAAGGATTTTGATTTAATAGCTTCTGTCACATCTTCTTTATCGACCTATTAAGCGACCAGCCAATTTGTCGCCGGCCTAAATCACGCGAGTCGAGAGTCAATCACTATTTGCAGAGTAAACGTAATGGTGAATCCCAGCAATTGATTGTTTTGTGCCAAATCGTTTGTCAACAAGTGCTCGTTGGCCGAACGTGACTGACGATGATATGGGTGCTACACTGCACGTGTTTTCATATAATATCATGAAAGTGTACCTAATTATATGGAGTACCGCAAGATACCCGCATGGAACGCCACTTAATCGTCCACCAACCAACGCATGTCGTTGCGACATCACTTTCTCCCGCAATTTGTCATTGTACCTATCATGACTATGAGCCGTTGTTTGTTTTATGGTTCCTTAAGTAACTGATTCTTGTAATTCACCTGCTGCTGTCTTGTCGCTAACGACGTAAAAGTAGTGTACGAACACGGATTAACTTTCTGATGCAATTATTTTAATTACAAGTTATTCAGAGCCAGCCGACTGCCAAGTGATTTATCTATTAGCGTGCTTCTTTGGAAACGGATTTGAAGATATATGTTGTTGATAGTAAATACAAATTACTGTCACGAGTAAGACACTCTCGAGTTGTATCTTTGACTTTGAAAAGAATATTGATCGGTAAACAATTATCTGGCAATGTCTAGTATGAATCATGCCAAGTAGTAAGACTGTGATTTAGTGATGTAATTAAATTAGGAATGAAATCTCTACAGCTTCCTAAAACAATATATCTATCAACGCAACACTAAAATGGGAGACAGAGCGTTGTTTATACAAAGTGCAAAAAGAATCTCCTAATGAATTGAGACCATCCTCATACATAAACTGTCTGGATTCACATTTCCGTTCCTTGCATTAGCTGGTGCATTACGTGGGCGGTCATCCTCATTGAAGTTAAATATTGTCAGTCTCTACATCATTAACGTATTAAAGGGACGAATGAATGTTATCTAATTCTGTGTCAGTTTATTAAGGGCAGAAAACTACACATTTCATATATGAACTGAAAACATATGTAAACAAAACATACATTGCTGCTGCATTGTTATCGAAACATTCTGTACAACAATGCTGTGCCAATATAATCCAAGAAAACAAATAAATAATGTAAATAAAAATTGCAACTGTACAAACTAATCTATTATGATAATCATAGTGGAAAAATGTTCACATTTTATGCTGATCCCAATATAATGGTAGTGTACGATGACAGAAAAGATACCACTGATATCCAAAGAGCTGATGAAGTCATAGGTCGTTAAATAGAAACAAAGACATTATGCAATGGCATAATTTTCGATGCAATAAAAGAACTCAAGAAAATAACTGGAAAAGCGATTAATGAAATTGATTAAGTCGTAGTCATCAGTGGTGTAACAATAGGACGGTAAGGCTGGCAAGACATTATTACTAGTATTGACCCTGACTGATAGAATAGGTCTGGCGTAAGCACAAAAGAATCCTTATTTAAACAGAACTAGCAAATCCGGCGAACTCCGTTTCGCCACAAATAATTTTCCGTTTTTTATTAATTTTCTTTGCTATAAACCTCACGGAGCCCGAGACCTTTCCAACGAATGCAAAACCGTGGAAATCGGTTCGTACGTTCTGGAGTTATAGCGTCAGGAAGGAAAACCCGACTTATTTTTATATAATAGATGACAATAGGATCTTCTTTTGCTTCACATTTGCAATTATCACTAAAACACGATATACTGATCTGTATCTTAATATGTACAAACTTTTTATTTGTTAGTATCATCAAAAATATTAGATACTTTTTTCCGAACAGGACAATACAAGGATATTTATGGAGAGAAGAATATTTTAACTAACGTACGTATGAGAAATAACTGCAGGAAAGTAATCACCATTGTTCTCCCGAGGATTTGAAGAATGACAGCTGGAGACAAAGACAATAAGTCCTTTAAAATGTTCGGTGTTTAGCTGCAATTCACTACACCCACATTCGTGAATAACAAATGCAATTTCAACAAGATAAAATTAAATGAGAACCTTAAAGGAATTGAAATTAAGTACAAAGATGAAAATTACATCATTGAGATTACAGTTAATGCTTCAACCAAAATGTTTGTTCGCTAGAAGTAGGAATGTAGGTAATCAGATTTATAGAAGCAAAATTAAACAGCGAAGAATTTACTGCACATAAAACGGTTGATAGACGAACCATTCCAACTGAATGCAGCGGCAATAACAAAATCAATCACAGAAAAATTCTTGGGGATTCAGAGCATGTAGAATTTTAAAGTAGGTAATGGATCTATCTATAAGATTGGAGAAATTATGAAGATAAATGGAATCCATTTATCTTCAGGCGGACATTAGGATTTGTAAACATTTTTCACAAGTCACCGACTCAACGTAAATATGGGGTAAGTTTCACAACCTGTCTCAACGTAAACATTTTCATCATTCAAAATTATATTTGCGAAAACAATATTAACCGCCACGCTCTATAACTAAACGACAAAAACCTGAGAACGACTTTGAAATAACATTGTGTGAACTATTTCGATGATAAAAAAATAATTGAAGTTGCAATGAAATAAGTAGAATGAAAATATCGAACGGCAGTTTTCAATGTTAGCGGTAATTAGTTGTTGAATTAATTAAGCAGCTTACCACTGGAACCGATTCTATCCTTCACAGTAAAGGAAGTTCAGAATAAAGAGTTGGCGGTGCAAAAAGTATAATTACCCAGCCATGATCTTAGGCTCGAGAGCTCAGACCACAAACCACGAGAAATCTAAGTTACTGAAATAAGCTGTTACACCGCATGTTTCTGGTTAGAATCAGGTCAAGTCGTGCAGTGCAGCTCAGGTATGCTATGGCCATACGACCTATTCACTTATCCAAACATTTTACTTATTCTACCAAAAATAAATGAAAGTCTAAACGGATCACAATCAGCTGAAAGTCATCGTTGTTCAAAGCGTCATCCGGTAGTTTGACAATCAGGCTGCAAAGAGCATTTCCCGGCTCAATGACAAAAGCAAACAATGCTTACTGACTGATTTGAACGTAAAGGCAATTGCACCTCATTATTATATCAATGGAGAAATCAGCGGTGTGGGCGACACGAGGCAATGGCGAAACACCAGTGCCGGTAAAACTGCAGTGACTCAGTAAACAGCACATTCGAATGCATGGCGTTAAACGTGTACCTTCCAAACGTAAAGTCTAAATCGTAAATCCTTCAGCCATTTGTTTTTAAAAATACAACCATTAACCCGAAGTTAAGTTAGCGATTGGTAAACAATTCTACTCAAATACACTCCGATGCAACTGCCTACTTAAGAACCCGCTGTTTTAAATATCAATATTTGCACATCCTGGAATCTATAGACCTTCGTTTTTGTCTTTCCCAAGTTACGTCGTTTCATTTTAGTGCAAATAAATTACTTCATCTATCGTAACGTTGTTATCTGAGACTAAAATAATTTATTATTTAATCAGTTCTGTGAAGTACTACGTTGCAATCTCAAAACAACTTGCAATTGAGCAAATGATAAACTCATTTTAGTTTCGAGACATTGGAATTCATGTAAACATGAAGAAACAAAACAGTATTATCAGACGTTATTTAAACGTCCCAACTACTTTGTCGAATTTAAGATTTCGTCAACAAAATATCGTTATCAAACAATTATCACATAACGTAAATGCCAAAATATCTATCCACTTAATGTCATTTACCTGTTTCTGTGTCTTGTCCGGCAATATAATAGAGAGCTCGAATGATCTGTTCTTTTTGTCGCGGTTGCCAGATCTCATCAGCTTCGACGAAGAGCGTGTGATGCTTTGCGCCTTCTCCGGTAGCTTCAGCGCTACGATGGACATGCTGCGCGAGAGGCGCCGGCCCAGCTTGCGCGTGCGCAGCGACATGGACCCACTCAGGCCGCGCTTACCGCGCCCTTCGACCGCAGAACTGGGAGTGGTCTCCTCCACACCACCACCCTCCTCACTAGCACCAGCCATTGCACTTATTCAATAACAACACTAATACATTAAATTCAACGTCAACATTCACATCTCCAACACTGTAATGTCACTAAACACAACACCTTACAATCTTCTGTCACTTAGTTTCCAAATGTGTCCATCAACACAATAATCCAGTGTGCACTTCAACTTAAGATCCACATCGTGACTGCCCACCGATATCGGAAATCGGGCAACAGTTCCACTGTAATGCGGATCATATGGTCACAGAGCCGGTTTGGGAGCGAAACGACAACGAATCTTACAATTTGGGACGTCGTAAAACGTAATTCGATAATGGTCCGTAGTAAGTGTGAATGGGTTCAATAGTGCAGTTAGAGTGATTGTTACGTTCAAATAGAGCGCGTTATCGGCGAGCCTGTTGCATGGAGCCGGTGCGCGGCGGCGCAACGTGTGCGCGGGTGTTCGCGGTCGGAGCGACTAAAGCCGACACGGTCGCAGCAGCGCGACCGCGGCAGGAGACAGGCTCGGCGCCCCGCCGCCGCCTGACACCGTCACAACACCTTCTATCAAATTACTTTTCCAATTGCATTTAATTTGACACTGGCACTAAACAAATGTCCTGCCTTATTCATATAGAACAATATTAATTGTCGACATCTAAGGTGACTATGAACCAAAAAATAGGTGCATTAACTACAAATTCAGCTTCAGACAATTTTAACGGGACTTGCTCACTCTGAATATTGTTATCGAACTAATTCAAGTTCTTTGTTATGCGACGCTACGTTTTATTTATATAAGTGAGATAAATATCTAAACTAATGAGTGCCTCATGGCTTGCACGCTCGTTACAGGTCAATAGATC
The DNA here is from genome assembly GCF_023101765.2 of Spodoptera frugiperda. NCBI lineage: Eukaryota > Metazoa > Arthropoda > Insecta > Lepidoptera > Noctuidae > Spodoptera > Spodoptera frugiperda. The sequence continues at coordinate 6,317,176 of NC_064216.1, forward strand.
TCAAGGTAATCATGTTTCTGAATAAGAACCATTGTGGTTGGTGTGTAGTCATCCACAAGTTTGCTAAAACTTACTTCGAGAGGTTTAATAGCCGTTATAATATTTCGTTCCTAAGAACCAAGCTGTTTTTGTATTTCAGAGAAACTCAGAGGCTTATCTAGGTCACTAAGAAAACACACTATAATACATCTTCGAGTAAAAAAATACTAAGTATGAATAAATTTAAATATCTAATTCTTAAACATTGATTTACTTACCAACTTAACCAGACGAATGCGTCGATGAAAGTGAAAACGTGCTACTATACATTCTTGTCCCTATAAATTATTAAAAAAAAAAACAAAACCCGTACACCATGCATCTATAGTATACATCCATTTTGCATGTACATATTATTATGACCGACGCAAATAAAACGATTTTTATTTAAAAAAATAAATGAAACAGAAAACATAATTCACTATTTAAATGTGTAACTAAAACCTCTGTACATGATTCATAATGTTTGATCCATAAACAACAAAATAATTAAAAAGAGAAAATTGTTTGTCAACATCAAACATTTACGTCAAATTGGAAGTACCTACCTACTGTACTGTGGGGCGATTAAAATCCAAGAAAATAAAACAAGATTTAAGGAAAATAAATTTAAAAAATGCAGTAAGTAATATAGAGTCAGTATATATAAATGTAAATACTAATAAAGGTGTCTAAAGTAATAAAAAAATATATGTATAAATATAGCAGTCCATCTAGATTTATTTATTTACTACATTGAGTTAAACCAACTATCTCAAAGATTTACTAACAACATTTTTCTAATCGTGTTTTAAGTAAATACTCTCACTTTTAACCAGTTAGGTTAAACCCATTGTATTACAGTCCCAGACACGGGGATTGAATCTGAAATCGAAAGCTAGAAACTTTAGAACAATTTGCTTGAGTTCTAGACCGACAAGGTCGTTACATTTTTCCAAAACCGTAGAAATTTTGAGTAATAATTTTCAATATATAGAATAGAATCAGGCGTTACTTTGCGGAAATCCTTGCTACACTAACAATACAGTAAGATTTTTAGTTTTAATTCCGCTTATACATGTATTTTTTAACATGCGATGTGCAGCACCGCCCTCCCGCCCGCAATTAAATGCTCATGCAGCAGAGGTGCAACATAAAACACACACATAACATGCAATAAACCACTCGACATATGTTTCGCTCCTTCACGGAGCATCCTCAGGAGGTGTTGACTCGGTGGCTCCCACAGCTCGAATTGTTTTCGAGCTGCGGTAATAATTTTCAAGAAAAATCTACAGGCAATAGTTTTATTAAGTATCCCTATAAAACAATCATAACCTCAAGAATACAAACAATAAAGAATATTAAACGATTCGTCGATTGTAGTTGTATTGTTATTGAAACGATCATTTGGCATCACCGCAGATGCATGGCCTTCGAATCATTACTTGTTCATTCGCATTGTACTGATCATTCAGAAAGTATTGTGACAAAAACATGAACATAAAATAAAACTTTACAAAGAAATTTTAACTAACCACACTGTTTTTAAGTTTATTATTTATAGGCCTATAGTTATGGCCCATTCTCAGATTTAATGTTAACAGGAAAGTTTTGTTGAACAATGATTTCAATGATCTAATAAAAGAAGACATAAAATTCTTCTATATGTGCGAATTCTGTTGTTAAATTTGAATCACCTATAAATTAGTGTAAAGGTGGGGCTCCAATGAATGAACAAACCCCCGTTAATTAAACAATACGTATTTTTTAAATGTATATCTCACTAGTTTGTGCATTTCGCTTGGTCCGCGGTTTCTGGGTAAATAAATAACCTATATTATTATGTTCTCAAACATACGAGTACAAGACATACATTCATAGTTACATCCTCACAAACTTTAGGGTTTATTTAAGGGGATTGATTAAATTATTAATGCAACTCACTGACTTAGTTGTTTATGTTGTTGATATGCCTTAATAAAATAAAATAAATAAATGAATAAATTCCTGGTTTTTTTGCAGGAAATCAATTTGGAAGCAAAATGACGACTGGAAGGCTCGCTACACGAAACTGTACTCGGCACACCGCGTGTTCAGCTTAGTGCCACAACAGTTAGTCTCTTTTCAGTATTACAATAATCTTCTTTCATCCGTTTTTCACGTCATCCTTTCAGCACTTTCTCATTGAAACACAAAAATCTGTTGTTCGCCTGAACTAGAACGCAGTTAGCAGTGTCAACAAGTACTTTGCATATTGTTTTCTTTTTATGTACCGTAAGTTTTTATACATAACAACACGTCCGTTATTTTTAAAGAGGTAAAAATGTACCAACCGTCTGAATAATACATAAACGAAATAAAATGATTTAAACTAACGGCGCACAATAAACTACGGATCGGTAGATGTGCCTACGAGCCGTAGAATTTTGACACATTTTGTATGGAGTTTATGTCAAAATTCTACGGCTCGTAAGCAAATTTACCGATCGGTAGTTTATTGGAATGCGCCAGTGCATAAAGTATCTTATACAACTGTATTCGGCTCTAAGATCGATTCTAAAACCAATGCAGGAGTTCACTGTAAAACTTACGACTACCACATTAATGAGCTCCACATATTTCTTCGTGAAACTGATGAAATCATTTAGTTCCTTTCCTTATTTCAATGTAAATCTAAGCCTGCTGTCGCCTGTCTAGAAATCTTCCTAGAAAATCACAGTCACAAACATAAATAGAGAACACGTTTTACATTCAAAATATATGAGTATGTCCACGTATGTAGGTACTAAGTTGCAACGGAGCTCATTACGTGGACATAGGTCTCAAGGCCTGTTAGGAGTCAAGTTGCATTTATTCAACCGCTACTGCTCAGCCGTTGCACACAACCTCCTTTATGTTTATAGTCAGTTTCTGACTCACATTGTGACTCACGTAACCAGTGAAAAAGTCAAGCCAGCTTCCAATTCGTTCATCTCAATCAATACTCTCGCGTTTCGCCGTAAACCGTCTGCGGGCATTTGTTTTGTATACTCTGTTTTTTAAATTTTAACGGTTTTTCCTGCTTATTGTATTATTTTTAGTGGTTGTTTAACGATAAATCGTTTTGTATAAATTGATTAAATACTTTAAAAGCTCTTTACAGTAGATTCGCCATGGTATTTAAGTTAAAATTTAATAAAAAGAAATTGTAAAAAGTCCAGTTTAAGTCGTGTTTCTTTACAAAGAAGTAAAAAAGTGTGTAAATGCGATATCAGCAATTCTATTATATGCTAATTTGCTGAAACTAAAATAATTTTTTTCTAGCGACTGCACGTTTTCATGCAGTGCTGTAGTACCAACTATCATAGACTTGTGACTATCTGGTGGATTATCTACTTATCTAGAGACAATACCTAAGTATAATGTAGATAACATTAGTATTATACTTAGTAGATTACATTATACTTAGGTATTGTCTCTCTCTTAATTTAAGGTCTGAAAAAGATGACCAGTGTCGCATTTCCTTCATGAGCAATGATGCGACTCCATACGCGTCCCTGTTGATGAGGATGCGGGCGACACGTCGCGACACCACGATATACGGCGATGATGTGAGGAGTCCGCCCGATATCACCACCTTGATGTCAGCACAGAGCGATCTCCACGAGAGTTGTGTCAACTATGTGCGGTTAGTACAACCATCGAATGCTTTAAAAGCATCATAATTTCAGCCACAAGATGTTTACTGCTGAACATTGTCAGTAATGTCGCCTAAACACACCGTGGCCCCAGTAGCAGGAGTTGAAACGTGGTGGTTTTAGTAGAGAGGTGACATACGATTTTCTACCCATAAAAGAGATCTCTCCCAAAGACTTCCAGATCGGCCGATTAGAAGCATATTTTCAAGAACTGTTTCAATGTTTTGTGCTGGTATAGCCAACCGAGTTATTCTTTCCTGCATAGTGCATATTAAAAACTCATCTTGGCTGATTGTACCTTATGCTAAGTTAAAAAAACAAGTCAAATCTAACAGTAGGTGTCTGCAATTGTGTGCATAAGGATAACAGTTTTACCGTGTTCTTTTCTTAGTATTTGCAATTTTATCCTCTCTACGTTAAGAAACTCCTAATTTTATTTATTACCTACCTACGTAATGTGTTATGTAGGTACCTATTCTTTCATAAGTACAGTTTTGTCTTAGTCTCCATACAGAGGTACACGACTCAAGAGCATAATACTTTTCTTCCTGATTGTTAATTTTACTAAGCCTAGGATACACTACAAATATCCTGCGACATGTGTCCACCAGCGATGTTGGATCAAGTAGCGCGACGTTGCCGGACTTTAGTCAATACGTCTGGCAACATCAACGTCACTGTGAACATAAGTCGCACATTACCGATACATATCGAGGGACATTTGTACCCTTTTTTTTGAGGGTGGAAAATCATCCAATGACTTCTACCGCCCTGGGCGAGGTGAGAGAGAATGTCAGACTCTTACTGACAAAAACCACCCCGTTCCTTCTCCTGCTTTTTGAGCCGGAACCCCGGTAAACCCGTTAGGTAGTCCGCAGCTCCGGGACATTTATACCCTAGTGTATCATTGACTTTATACATACGTACCTATCTAATATATATTATTTTTGTTTTCCAGAACTGATGACCTGGGCGGGACGGAAACTCAACTCCTAGATATGGTGCGACGCAAGAGTCGCGAGGTCGAAGAGGCTCAAGACAAAACTCTTGATTTGCCACAAGATGATGTTTCTGATGAGTTGGTTAATTGAACAAGCAATTCTTAAATAGTTTTTATTTTAAACTAGCAAAGTGGCGAACAATTGGGGAGGCCTATGTCCAGCAGTGGACTGCTATAGGCTGATGATGATGATGATGATGAAACCCGGCGAAATTCGTTTCGCCATCAATGATGTTACGTTTTCCTGATTTTCTCTTGATTCTTCCTGAATTTTATTTTTACCATGGAAATCGGTTCGTTTGTTTTGGAGTTATAACGTCAGGAAGGAAAACCCGACTTATTTTTGTATTAGGTATGTAGGTATAGATTTTGGTGGTGATTAGCTGCGACTGCAGATTCACTTTTTAAACGATTGTCTCATTTTACCATAAAAAGACACAGGAATCAAGTTTATTAGTATAGTTCATTATTATTTTCCTGTTATTCAAAGTTTAGTAGATAATCAAAAGACTCACACCAACATTGTTATCTCGGAACCCATACATAACGCTAGCTACAGCTACAATGAACACTTAAATTTCCATAGAGCGATGGACGGCAGCAATTAGCCAATTATAATCTGTGCAATATCTACACCTGACGTTTACAATGGCGTAACAAAAACTGAAGACGACAAAGAAACATTAGTAAAAAAGCTCTAGATTTCCCACTTAACTTTCACTCCTCGATTCAATTATGTCTATTAACTACGACAACTTTCTCACAGTTTTCTTTGGCGAATAAGTCACTGTTATGTGTGATAAAGCAAAATGTTCATTATTTGTTCTTTTGGTAAATAAATTTTAGTATGTGAGCAAATTCAAAATTCAAATTCAAATATTTATTTGCCAGAATATGGTACGATAGATTTTCTTTTTGTATACGTAGGTAGGTATTATATTTACTAGACGAGTCAATTTCGATTTCGGAAAACCAATCGTCTTTTTACTGTATTTTTGAGCGTTTAAAATGCCTTAGCAACATCACGCATTTGGATTCAGTTATGTTAGTTAAATTTTTCGACATTGAAGGACGGAAGGTCGAAAAATTTATGCGAGTTCCATACACCAGGCAGAAATTTATAATCCGTACTTATTACTTACTAAAATATTTCGAAAATCAAAACTTTTACTCGTACTTTTGCTTTTAACTTTGCCAAACTGAAAGCCTAATTGCAGACTCCTCATTCAGCAGTCGTAATTGCATCATCATTATCCTTTTCTCCAGCCCATCAAGCGAAGCCTGCGTCCACGGTCTGAGCATGCGAATGACAGAACGAAGTGTCTCTCGATCTCGTATGTCAAGAATATCTACCAAACGCGATATGGATATACCTTCCATTTTAGCCTTCGAAACTCCCATTGTACCTGCCCCGGTGAGTATCATTTGCAAATTCGTTTCTGAAGTTAAATAATGTCTTATTGATTTCTTTGTCAGTTTGTTAATAATCCTATTCACTGACAAAATATAATGAAAAAAAAGATTTGATAGTTTGTTTGAATTGAACAGGCTCTGTAACTACAGGGTAGTTTTGAAAAAGTATTCCAAAATTAAGCAGCTCAGTTTTTAAACAAGTTATAGTTTTTTATCCTGAAATTCCAAAACAATCGGGATGATTTATATTCCAAGTGGGCGAAACCGCAAACGGAAAGCTAGATAAAGTTAAACTTCTGTTTCTTCACAGGCACCCCTAGTAATTCCTGGATTCCAAAAAGTCACTCCTACCCAAAACGAGGACTTACCTCGCTGGTCGATACGTCGATCAATTTGTCCGGTTTGCTCACAGAAGTGGAGAGATAAATCATCCATTAATAATGTGAAGTCCTCTGGTTAGTACTTTGTTATTATTTGTTTGGTTTTGGTCTTATTAAAACCGTACGCAGTCGTTACCACCATGAAGCAAGACCACAGAAATCTTTTAGATGAAGATGAATGTTTCGACTTTTATTTTGTGTTGATTGCTAGAAAACAAAGTTTTATAAAGACTTAAATTATTTCCAGGATTAAAAAGAAACTCTTCAGCTGAGTTTCCATCAGTGATAGCGCCGGCTCGATTGAGAGCGTCCATCACTATGGCTTAGTAAGTGAAAAACCTATAAACCATGAAATTAAATGAACCTTCTAAGACAAGTTCTTTAAATCTAATGTATTGCATGCCTATTACTTCTCAGTGTCCCTCGCCCTGTAGTGGCTGCCGTGGATGAGAGTGCAGGAGGTAGCAGAGCAATGCGGAACACAAGCGCTGCCTGGCAGTTAACGCGAGCTCGTCGCTTCCGAGTTCCTAGACCACAAACGCCATCCCCAGAAGCCATAGCACCACCAAGTTCCACCGCTCCGATGGCACGTAAAGACTTGGACAGTCGAGTGAACAAGTTTCTAAAAGATGAAGGAATGGCAAAATTTTTAGCTACTTAATGAGGTTATTTGTTTTACTAAAGGCGCTAGTATAGCTCAAAGTCTATTGACGAATAGAATACCTGTTTAAAATTACTAACATCAAGTCATTAGTCCGTCGACTTGTCACAGCTACACTGATTGGACTAATAGGACTTTAAGCTTTACTAGCGCCATCATGAATGTGCATGCAAATCGATAACTCTCATGCCAAAAATATTTTTGTACATGTAAGTATGATTTCATTGCGCTTGGACGGATGGTTTTGAATAAAATATTGATATTGACTCAAAAACCTCTATCATTTCTACATTATGAATCCTTTTTTCGTTAAGTTACATAGACCATTGACATATCAAAAATTCTCGAATATTTACGTTCAAAAACGGGCCTTTTTTCAACGTCCTTGTTCCTGATATGTACTATTTAATTTTTATTGAAAACCTATGTGGAAAGGAATGGATTTCCTTCGTATCTAGGCAACAATAATGCTTCAGACATTTGTCAAACGATTGTCAAAATGTGTACAATAAACAATTCGGTTTTTTAGAACGTAGGTAAATTTTATTGATCTAAATTAATCAACTAGGTATGACTGCAAATATTCACACTAAATTCAGCTTGAAGCACACTTTGAAAGGATCAGTGCGGTATTTGACATCAAAACAACTGGTATTCTCTGAATTTGGAAAACCTTCAAAGGTTCTAAAACTTCAGGAATGTAAGCTTCCTGACTTGGGTCCGAAAGATGTACTGGTACGAATGTTAGCCGCTCCAGTTAACCCGGCCGATATCAACACTATTCAAGGCATGTATCGACTTAAAATTCCTTACAACAACAATAATAAATATTAAAGTTCGTCATATTACCTACCCAATATCTATACATATAATCGTAGAAAATTTATAATAATTGGGAAGTGTAGTAACGTTTGTAAAAAACGTGTTTTTTTTATTAAATTACGTATTTGTATTGTAAACTATTTTGTTTTAGGCAAATATCCAGTTAAACTGAAACTACCTTGCGTACCTGGCAATGAAGGTGTGGGAATTGTGGAAAAGATTGGAAGCGAAGTAAAAAAGTTTAGTCTAGGAAATAAAGTTATACTTACGATGCCTGCTCAAGGCACTTGGAGGAACCTAGCCGTATTCAGTTCCTTTGCACTAACACTAGTTCCAGATGCGTTAGGAGTCCCAGAAGCTGCAACACTAGCTGTGAATCCTTGCACTAGCTTCAGGTTGCTAAATGATTTCATACCAGTGCGTGGAGAAAAGGTGGTCGTCATTCAAAATGGAGCAAATAGTTCATGTGGCCAAAATATTATACAATTATGCAGGGCATGGGGTGTTCCAACTATCAACATTGTTCGAAACCGACCTGAAATAAACGATTTGAAAAAGTATTTATTGTCATTGGGAGCTACTTATGTTCTAACAGAAGAAGAAATAACGACAACTCCTGTATTTAAAAATAAAGAAATTGAAAGACCTTCCCTAGGTTTGAATTGCGTGGGAGGAAAGAGTTCGTCGCAAATAGCAAAACATTTAAAACATTCTGGTTGTATGGTTACCTATGGAGGAATGTCGAGAAATCCAGTCACGATCCCAACTGCAGCATTTATTTTCAAAAATTTAAGATTTCAGGGCTTTTGGATGACTGCTTGGAATAAAAAAGCTAGTAACTCAATAGCAAGAGACGAAATGCTATCGGAAATCATTATATTAATGTTAAAAAATAAGCTCAAAGCTCCTACACATCAGATGATTAAATTCGATAATTATTTAGAAGCCATTAGTAATACTCTTACTTTAAAAGGTTTTCGAAAACATAAATATATTTTAGACTTTCGCTAAAAAATAATAATAAATAATCAACTGTTAAAATACAATTTTTATTTATTACGCAGTTTTTTTTTTGTAACGCGTAGGAAATCCTCATGGAGTTCCCACGCCGTGGGGACGTCGGGGGGATGTGCTGGACTCTTACCGGCTAAAACCACCGCGGTGTTCCTCCACTGCCTGTGGCCGTGATCCGGGCTGATCTCAATTCCAATTTTCTGCAAGGTTCGACCTACCGCTACGTTTGCGGCAGGTCCCGCCGCGTTAGCGGCCCTGAGAGGTAGCTTCCCTTCCTCGAGTAGCGCGCGTGGAACACTACGCTAAAGCCTACTCTCGCCTATACAGCGGACGTCTGACTCCCCCAGTTAGTCGTCCGCAGGCCTTTGTACCTATTCACCTATTCGCTATTAAGTACGTTCGTTATAAGGAACAGACACTATTATCTCCACAAGATTACAATGTATATTGCTAAGCAATGATTTAAAAAAAAATACGTAAATACTGAAGGCGATTAAGAAAATGTGTGATCCTCTCGTGTGTGCAATCTGAGAGATCGAGTTCTCTCACTTACGCTACTCTTATTATAACCGCTCCTCCGAACCACCAAAATCTACCAAGAATATTCTTTGATGGAATATTAATAATAATATTTTAGAATAGATTAAATAAATTGAAATTAAATAAAGGATGTTACTCTGGTTAATTTTTTAATCTATGAAGGAAAATCATTTTCTGTTTTTAGGTCTGTGCCTGGCAGCAGTTTCGTGTCACTGTCATAAGTCACAAATGTCAATTCTATCTTGACATTTTGCAAAAATATTCATATTCATATTTTTCACTCTCAATTTCTCAAAATAAAAAAAAGCCGGCGGTGACAGGTCACAAGACTTTGTCGCTCTCAGAATTTTAATAATAAATTATTAGTATATTGATCAAGTTTGACTGAATATAACAAATATAAAAAAATACAATGGCTTTTTTACCTAAACCGAAAAGTGTATTTGCGTTTGCAAGATATTACGCAAAAACTCGGATCATAACAGGATCTATAAGAAATTTAATGTCAAAGCAACTGATGTACAGCGAATTTGGAGATCCTTTACAAGTTGTAAAGATTACAGAAAGTGAAGTTCCTGACCTGGGCTCTCAGGATGTTCTCGTTCGCATGTTAGCGGCACCAATCAACCCAGCTGATATAAACACCATCCAAGGTACATAACATAATCAGATTAATGAATCTTTTTACAGCAATTGAGATTAAACAAAACGAATTATTTTTCTATGCTTTTGTTGAAAGTCAAGATTTCTTGCAAAGGTATTTTTATTTAATTATTTAAACAGAATTAAGTGCAATAAACAATTTAATTTTCTTAATTGATTGTTGTAATTATTTGTTGTAGGTAAATACCCAGTAAAATTGCAATTGCCTTGTATCCCTGGAAATGAAGGAGTTGGGATTATTGAGAAGGTTGGGGAATGTGTATCCGGATTTAAACCAGGAAACAAAGTTATAGTTACAAAGCCTGTTCAAGGAACTTGGAGGAACATTGGCACATTCAGCCCATCTTCATTGAAAGTTGTGCCAGATGATATAGGATTAGTGGAAGCTGCCACTCTCACTGTTAATCCTTGCACTGCTTATAGATTGTTAACAGATTTCCAACCAGTTCAGAAGAATAATCTGGTTGTCATACAGAATGGAGCTAACAGCGCTTGTGGCCAATGTGTCATACAGATCTGCAAGGCATGGGATGTGAGAAATATTAACATTGTGAGGGACAGGCCACATATAGATGAATTAAAAAATCATTTGTATTCCTTAGGAGCTACTCATGTACTCACAGAAGAAGAATTGCGATCAACAAAAATATTTAAAGATAAACTAATTGACAAACCAATGCTGGCCTTAAACTGTGTTGGAGGGAAAAGTTCATTAGAAATGTTACGGCACTTAAACCATTCCGGGAGCATGGTCACCTATGGAGGAATGTCAAGGGAACCAGTTACCATTCCAACATCTGCATTTATTTTCAAAAACTTAGCATTTTTTGGTTTCTGGATGACTGCATGGAATGAAATGGCTAGCAGCACTGCTAAAGAAGAAATGATGTCCCATTTAATTCAGTTGATATCAGAGAAAAAGCTGAGAGCCCCTGTGCACAAATTGGTGAAATTTGATAATTACCAAGAAGCCATTAGTGAAACTCTAACTACGAAAGGATTTCAAGGATGCAAATATGTTTTAGACTTTAGTTAAACATAGTTGTATATTTTAATAATGTACCTACTATTAAATTTCTTTTTGTTGAAAATAAATTAAATTAAAATTTTAGGTTTATTTATTAATTTCTATAAAATAAACTTGTTTATTCTGTTTAAGTTATTCTTTATTTTGTTTATAACTTTGATATTGACAACTGACCTATTTCTTTCTTTTCAGGAAAAAATTGTTGTTTGCCAGCTTTACCAACTATACCAGGAGATGAAGGTGTTGGTGAAGTTGTAGAAGTGGGTAAACTTGTCTGTAGATTGAAGCTTGGTGACAGAGTTGTCCTATCATCCAGGCTGCTAGGCTCTTGGCGGTACTATGGTGTTTATAACGAAAAACAAATCCATTTTATTTCAAAGAACCTTCCTCTTCCTGAAGCTGCCATGTTGTCCATAGCCCCATGTATGGCATACAGGCTGCTGAATGATTTTAGAAATGTGCAACATGGAGAAACAATCATACAAAATGCTGCAAATAGCGCATGTGGTCAATCTGTTATACAACTGTGTAGAGCTCGAGGCATAAACACCTTTAACATTGTTGCTAGTCACTGTGGGTATGAAGCAGTCAAAGCATATTTGCTTGATTTAGGAGCTACAGCAGTGTTTACTTTAGAAGAAGCAGAAGAGCTCACTGCCTTTGACACATCCTTAGCTAGACCTGTACTTGCCTTAAATTGTTTAGGTGGTAGATACGAAGATGTCATGCTGAAATTACTTGAAAGAAATGGAGTTATAGTTTATTATGGATGTGGCTATGATCTACCTTTGACAAAACAGTTCTTACGGTGCGATGCCCAGTTTCATAAATTTCATCTTCACGAATGGGAATGCAGGGCTTCCTGTTTGGAAAGAGACGTCATGTACAAAGCAATAACTCAAGATATGGTACAAGGTAAATTCAGGGCACCTGTATATCAAGCTGTAGAATTGAAAGATTACGTTTATGCTTTTAAAAATACTCAGCATTGTGAAGCATTTACAACTATGAATTATGTTTTTGATTTTACGATATAATAACCTGAAATTAATTTTAACAAATGTTTATTTATGAATGCGACCCTTAATAAAAAAAAAAGAAACTTAAGTTGACAGATTCATGACAGTGAAAAAGTGTCAAGTCAATGTGAATGTGACATTCGAGTAAACAAAACAGTATTACAGAAGATTGTTTTACAAAAATAAATGTACTGTAGAAGACATAAAATACATGTTCCTACTGAGTATCTATAATGGTTAAAGGTAAATAGAAGATAAATGTAAATGAATGCGTATGCGTAATAATTTAACCACCTTAACATGAAGAGTATTATAACAAGATTGTACCTGACGTACATTTAAAATTGTATTTATACCGAGAAAAAGAGAAACACTGTATTTGTTTACAGTAAATAGGTAATATGGACAAAAATGCGTATGAGACTTACGAATTTCTACCATCCAATGGTAGTGAAACTGAACCGGACCAGTTTTTCGTTCTTCAAGATGATGGAACTTTTCTCTGTAAGTATAATGTAATACTGGAACTATAAAATGTTATATACATATTTGTCACCACCCCTATTCTGCCTACGAATGTCTTGAAAGCCAACTGAAAGCTGAGGACACCTACTAACCAACCTGAATTGTAAACTGCAATCTCCAACCTACTTGCTGCTGTGGCTATGTATACCACTACTAATAATGCCATACTGCACCTCTAGACCCATAGTCCAAAGAGAATATTAACTTTTAGCCCTTAGTCTAGCAGCAGACTGTCCAGAGGGCTTTGTGCAACTTTGTTTAACAACATCAAAGCAAGAGTTTGTTTTAGCACTCTTATTTGTTGGTTCATTCAAGCCGGTCAATCAGAGCACCAAACATGCTTTCATTTCAATTTCGTTAAATGTAAAGGAAACTCAAACTAAGGGTACAGGGTGTTTGATAATTTTTATAACTTATGTTCAATAATTGTAGTACCAACAGTATTATACAGAAACAGGTTAATTCACAAATAACATATAATTTTAATTTCTTTCAGTAAATAGACAGGTCCAGTATGTAGCTCAGGTACAAGATGTGAAAGAAGTGCTGGAGGATGTCCAGCCGTGTACTGTGTACGGAGTGTCTTCACAACAGTTCTTTGTAGATGTTGACAATTCTGCTGAACTCATCTCTGTGTCTGGTGACTTTGAACAAAGTTAGTATGAAAGTCCATAGCATTTATTTCACTTAAATGAACCTTATTACAGTAAAGTAGAGAGGTATATTAGTTTAACAAATGTGAAAAAATTAGTTTAGCTAGCTAACATATTTTAAAATCTTAGTTTAGTAATACTAAATCCAGAGTAGTAGCCATCACTGCAACAGACCTGAAGTTAAATTCTTCCTGAAGTAAATTCTTAACTTACTGAGACACCCAAGCGGTTACTGATTTTATTATGTAATGTAAAATTAGTATATATATTATAAAAAAAAAATGTATATTTAAAGAAGGAAGACGCAAAGCCTGGCGTCACTTCCTCTTCTTAATGAAAAATAACTCTGAACGGACTAAGATTTGGAACTTGGTGCTACAGTAACTTTTATTTAGCTCAAAATTACCTATACAATGATGTACACACATAGCTATTGGAAGGTGGGACCAGATATCATAAAAACTCTGGCATCCTCCCCTATATAGGTCCCCTATATTGATGAGTTTAATTAGCTTCTTCCAATTCCAGTATTAAGATTTCATTATGTTTGCCGATTGCAGATCAGTTCATATTACCAGAGGGGGACAATGGCCTGTACAGCAATAGTTTTCTTTTGCAACCAAGCACAAGTGGCACTACAGAACCGGTAATAATAACATTTTGTAGCTTATTTGGTTTCATCTGATGCTTTCTTAAAGTAAACCGTAGATTAAGAAAATCATACATATAACTGGTTAGGATTTGTACTGCAGCTTTGTATTAGCATATTACAAGATTTTCTTTTTTTTGTATAAGCCGATAAACGACCTGACAAATCACCTGATGGTAAGCAATCCTCGTCGCCCGATCACCCGAAACACCAGAGGCGTTACCAATGCGTTGCCGGCATTATGAGGGTTAAGAATTTTAGGGGTGTTGGGAATCGGGCATTAAGAAAATTGATTCATTTTATTATTTGTGATGTTAAAAACTTTGAGGTAATAAATAAATAATAATGACAAGTTTATACTACTTCCAGATGGAGGAGGATGTTATTGTTGATCAGTATAAACAGCAAAACACACAGGATGTGGATGTGGATGTTGACGTAGATGTTGTCACACACACTAGTAAACAAGGGAATAATTTTACTGAGGTGTAGTACTTATTTATTCCTTAAACCATTAGAATAACAAGTTGATCCTGATCTTCTTTTGATTGGTGTCCCACACTAGGATTGTCTCCTGTGTCGTGGGTTGTGTTTACAAACATACAATTTCACATACACATGACACCCAGACCCGAAACAACAATTTGTGGATCACACATAGAGTTGCTCCGTGCGGGAATCGAACCCGCTACACGTTACGCGGCAGCCAGTTGCGCAGAACCCGCTGCATTGATCTGCTTTCATCATACAAACATAACTATTTGATGAATATACAAATACATACTTAATTGCACAATCATTTTTAAACTTTGATCCAAAGACTTTGTACCTAGATTGCATAAATTTGCAATATTCAGACTTTAATCTTATATCTTTAAGTCACATTCAAAAGATACCATATCTATGTTATCATATTTTATGTTGCAGATAACACTAAGTGATGAACAGTACCAAATGTTGGAACAGAAAGGCTGGATACTGCTGGAGTCAAATGACAAGATATTTGTATTAAATACCTTGGGGCTACATGACATCACTACTAATGATAGTATGTTTTATAATACATACGTAACACTTAATTATAAATAGGGAATATTTCGTTTGATTTATAAGTTGTTCGTACTAAATAAACACTGGAGACTACTACACTGACTTGCAAAATTCTATCACCATTAAGTATACTTGTGGAAAAGTAGAAATCTATTTTCTGATATGATATAGCAAACGTTAAAGATAAAGTTTACGTTCAAGGAAGACATTGATGCCACTTATAAAACTGCACATCATTATACAATATATATATGATAAATGTTAAAAGTGCCGTGTTGTATGTATAGATATACCTATGTTTATACGTAAATATACCTATAACACAGCACTTTTTCACAGCATTTGTACACACCTACAAATGCCGTCAATATTTGTTACAGAACTGATACAGAAATTGAAAAACGAAGCACAAAATGGTGCTAGCAACATTTTGGGTGTTGATGAAGGGTAAGTATTAATACTTATTTGTATAATTTAGTCTCAAGATACTATAATCTATAATATAAAAATAAGTCAGGTTTTCCATCCTGACACTATAACTCAGGAAAGCACGAACCGATTTCCATGGTTTTGCATTCGTTGGAAAGGTCTCGGGCTTCGTAAGGTTTATAGCAAAGAAAATTCAGGGAAACTTTCAAGAGAAAAGCAGGAAAATAGAGAAACTCACTTGTGGTAAACGTAGTTCGCCGGGTTTGCGAGTTCTATACAACTGTATTATATATTATAAAAATATACTTATTTTGTCCAACAGAACACTTAAAATAGAAAGTATTTCGGAACAGTTCCCCCAAATTGGAGCAGATTCATTGTCCAGTCAACAAGACACCGTAGAGTTTGTGATAAAAGGTGAAGAGCCGAGCGATACCATAGAAAGCGTACAGTTAATCGTCGATGATAAAGGTAAACTATTTTATTTAAAGTTTTTTTGCTACCCGATGTCGCAGAGGTTGTCATGTGAAAAACATAAAAAAACAACATTTCTATTGGATGATCTAATAGAAATGTTGTTTTTTTATGGTATAAGCCAGTAAATGAGGAGACGGATCACCTGATGGTAAGCAACCAACACCACAAGTACGTGTCGACTTTTGGAGGATAGGAATTTAGGGATTGTTGGGGAATCGGGGATTGGGAAGGAGGGTAATTGGGCCTCCGGTAACCTGACTCACACAACGCAATATACAAATACCAACTGCTTACTTACAAATATTTTGTTATTTACAGATTCACCTGAAAATACAATTTCAGACATAACCACGGAAAAGTTTGAGGAAATAAGTATGAAAGAAGAATATCCAAGTGAATCTCTAGTAAGGGAGATGCTTGCACAACCGAAACCAAACATTACACTTGACAACGAGCCGCGATCTATTAAAATTAAAACCAAACTTACATTCAAAGGTAAGTAAGTTATTACATATAATAAAGGAATTCTTCCAGAGATTAGCATTCAATAAAAACTATAATTCGTACTTAATTTTTGTACAGCTTGCTCTACTGTTTAATGTAGTTGTACGACTAATTTCGAGCCACACCAGGAGCCCATAATTATGGGCCACTTTAACTTTATTACTTGGTAAAGATTTATGATTTGTTTGTTTGTTACACCTTCACGTCAAAACGGTTGAAGGGATCGGGATGAAATTTGGAACAGGAGTAGATTATGATATGGAATAACACACAGGCTACTTTTTATCCTACGGGAACGAGGGCGGAGCCGCTGGTAGAAGCTAGTGCCTTTATAGTTCATAAAATCTCCTCTTAAAGGGTTTACTACTTAATTGTTTCCAAATGTTATTTTTACATTTCTTCTTTCAGACATTCCGGATAAAATCGTACTGGGAAAATCTGCTAATGGAAAGCGATTGGTAGCTAAAGTTAGAAAACCACAATCAAATATACGTGAACAACATAAGGTCGAGAAGTCTGAAGATGATCAAGTTTTGAAACAAGTAGATGAAAATCAACAGTATAGTAAGTATCTTAAGACACATATTTAATTGCGTAACAAAATTCCTTCAATAATTTTTATTTTTTTGTTCTATACTACTTATTTTTATTTTCAATCTCATAAAACCTCTATTTTGTTCTTCACAAGGTTTAGAACCTGCTATATGATAATTATCACCATATAAGCCACAATAAATCCACTACTAAACATAGAGGCCTCCCCAAATAACTAAAATTCTAAATCGATACAAAGCCATAATATGTGAATGTTAAGAAAAAAATCAGTACCTATACAAAAGTACTCGGTTTTTTTTTAGATGTGACCGGTCTACATGAATTGGATTTCGTGAATCTCATCCAAACGACGTTACGAGCCGGCATACAGCCGAGTTTTACTGAGGAGGACATTGCATCAGCTGAAGGTGTCATCACACAACTACTTAAGATGCCCAATTTGAAGCATTTTCTAGTTGGATACGACCTAATTGTAACTAAGGTATGTGTTGTAGAATAAAAATTTGGGTATCCTATATCTTACTAGCGACCCGCCCCAGCTTCGCATGGGTGCAATAGTGATATATTATGCATGTATTATACATATAAATCTTCCTCTTGAATCACTCTATCTATTAAAAATAAAACCGCATCAAAATCCTTTGCGTAGTTTTATGTATGTGAACCAGAAATTGTTGTTGCGGGTTCGAGAGAGATGTAGGTATATATGCGAATTTGTATGTATGTTTGTGCGTCTCTTGTCCTCTCTGTACACTTTTTCATTAATTCTAATATTTAACAGGCGAAGAACAATAAGGACGAGTTTGGCTTGATTTACAATAGAAGCTCAGTGTCGTTTATAACGGGGCGTGTGGCAGATAAGGACGGTAGCCCTGGCTTCGAACATGTACCTAATTTACTGCAGACTATCAAACAGAAAGCAGGTATTACTTTTCTCACTGTCACTTTATGCATTATTGATGAGTTGGAGATTTACTGAAGAATTTCATGATTGATAATATAATAAACCTTATCTTTGGGGTAACTGTACCTTTGAGGGATGGGCTTCAAGAGAAACCACACACGAAGTTTAATACCACATGTTTAAACCTTATAAGGTTTAAACTACTATAGTGCTTTTTGGTTGCCATTAAATATGCATAACCCTATATTTATTGTAAAAATGATGAATAAATAAATAAATGAATAAGTAGTACAATATGTACTTACTTATTCTTTTAACCACATCCTGATAGGCATATGGTGTATTAAAAATCTCCAACACTAACCATTTTTTAATTCTAGAACATGTAAACATTTTTTTATCTAAATTATGATTATATTACGATATTTGCAGAAGAACAAAACGTTTCACAAAGCGACGAAGTATACAGTTGCATCGAAGAGAAAGAAGCCAAGGAGAATTTCACTATCTACCACATCCACATTACTGAAACGAAGTGCTCCGACAATGTAGTCCGGGTTTCCGTCACATTAAATAAACGACGTAAGTTATTCTTTAAAATGTTCTCAATGACTAAAGACACAAAGTCTAGTTTTGTATAGTAACAAAGTAATATTAAATTAATTATTTATTTTACACACACACGTAATCACGTAACTGTTCGAGGTGGTAGTCCCTGTATTGGCTTGAAACCAGTCGAGCAGTTACGAGAATACCCCCTATAACCTAATTAATACAGACTAGTTTACTTTGAAAGCTTATTAAATATTTTCGACCCTTTATGCATTTTTTTACTTTGTTTACAACTTTATTTTCGATAACTAACTTATAGTTTATTTTCATTACAGAGCTTCCTGTGAATTTGGTGTTTGATCTGAAAAAACGTTACCCCACCACTGTCTTCGGGTGCAGTTCTTGTGCGGCCCTGTTTAAAACTGAGCAAGCTTTGAAAGAACACCAAGAGGTAACATTTATATACTATCATCAAATAACTTACGACATAATTCGTTTCACTGCTGCTGCTGACTGCTTCGTTGGTCGAGTGGTCGCAATTGCGACTGCCGGGCAAGGGGTCTCGGGTTCGATTCCCGTGTCGGGCAAGGTAATACTGGGTTTTTTTTCGGTTTTTCGAAAAAGGGATTTTTTCAGTAGTAGCACGGAGTCTGGAATTATGTCCGGTATATGGCAATAGGCTCACCCTCTATTACGTGGGACTTATAAACAAATAGTGAAAAGTGGGTTTACATTGTATAGCTGCATTACAATTTACATGCCGTAATGTGCACCTCTGCCTATCCCTTCGGGGATAAAAGGCGTGACGTTCTTTTATAATTCGTTTCACTACGAGTGATCGCATGCGCGTCTGTCATATACCTAAGTTACTCTTGTTCGACAGCCGGGTAAAGTTCAAGAATTTTAAGTAAGTACAGTCAGTACAGTATAAAATTGTAAACTGTATATGTCCACAGGCTCGCCCCTATTACATGGCACTTAAGTGTTGCATTAAATTCCCGCCCCCTCTTCCTACCCCTTCAAAAGACATGATCATATATTATGTAGTTAATTTATCTATTTCTTTATAATTGTTTCAGAACTGTATAGACACCGATGACATGTTGACCATCGATACTACTAACAACACTAATTCGGAAAACGATGACGTCATTATCGACAGAACAGGCAAAGAAACTGTATTCTCCTGTGCACAGTGCAATGTAAGTAAAATAATGCTACTTACGGAAAGTATTCAAACAATATTTTTACGAAAATGATTTTCATCATTATAGCAACTGTTTTTATGATTTGTTTATTGATTCAGAATAAATGCATGACTGTATAACCTCCATACTCAAGAGACATTTAATAGTTACTCAACCAAATCGTTACTAAGGAACAGTTTAAGTAATCATAAATGTCTCTAAGTGTGGCAGTAAGTCATTGACCCATTGCTGATTGGCATGATAATGTAAACTACAATAACTAAGACTGGCTTCCATTTTCCTTGCAGGTCACATTCACAAAGCTGAGCAACATACAAAGGCATATGAAATCTCATCTAGGTACAAAACAGCAGATTCTTCAAACAACCAGAGTGCTAAAACAAGGTCTAGACCCAAAGCCGGCCAAAATATTCAAGTGTAAAATGTGTCCTAGCACTTATTTCCATTCAGCTTCTCTTTCGAAACACATAGTTACCAGGCATATTAAAGTGAAAGCAAATAAAAATGAAAACTAGTAATTGTAATGTTTTATTATTCTTATTTTACCACAGAATAATCACAAACACATTATAACATGTATCAATTGAGGCTACACAAAATAGCACCATCAATAATTATTATTGGATAAATCATTAATAAAAAATTCAAACAATCAAGACATTGAATAATACCTACTATAATCTGCAGCTGAAATTAAAAACCTATCTCAAACCAGAATCTGTGATTTTTGACATTAGTTTTATAGTTTCTGTCAAAAATCGATCTTTGGATAGGTCATTAATTTCGGTCAATAAAGAACAAGTTTTAGTTTTGAGGTAGACAATAAAGCTAATCACTAAAATACATCATCAGAAAATATAGTATCCAGTTCATCTAGTAAATCGGTGGCATTAGTATCAAAACCATTTGTTACTGTTTCATCTGAACCTGAAACAAACAAGACACATTCAAATATGTTATAACAATAAAGTCAAATCATTTATTCCAATTCAACCATAAATAGGTACCTTTGAAATGTCAACAAATAAAAAAATAAATAATAGTCTCTCAGTCTGTCTATCAGTGAAGCTACATAGGTGCTTCTTCCAAAGTCGCTAGCGCTAGCAGTAGCTTCGAATGGAGATGAACAAGAAAGAAACTTTATTTGTAAATACATATTTACAATTTCTCTGATACATTTTTCCAACACAATAATTCAATTGGTTATAGACCTTAAATAAATTAAATAAAAGTAAAATTTTGATCGCTCACCTATGTTATTCAAATTCTTTTCAGTTTTTATCACAGTGTAGTCTTCTTCGTAAACAATTTTATATCCATCAGGTAAAGGCTTAGCTTCTGCATCATCGGCCAGAACAGTAGAGCTATATACAGCTAATATGTTACTTAATGTTATATTCAGGTAATGCTTCTTGAAAGCACTGCCTGTTGTAAGTATTGTAGGCTTCCATAAGATAAAGGCACAATATTCAGAAGCTATGTACTTTGAAAATGATGACCATGCATCTCTATGAAGTGTGCCTTTTATATTTCCTGTAAAAATATATTTTTTTAATCAAAATAGTAGATGAAATAAGACATTAAGATTGTGGTGTGATGAGTCTGGAATATAAAAAGCAATATAACTAACACTTTGAAATCAGTTGCAAAATTTTAAAGTCACTTTTCTAGCAAAACCGTCATAAAATAGACTTCTTTGTATGTATTAATTTTTGATAGTAATTTCAAATGGGTACAGCATTATTTTGTGAGCCAGTGGTTACAGGAATGTTTCAGGTTTGTGGGCACTGCTCTACCAATCAAATAAATATACAACTACTTTAATTACCTGTGGTATCCCTCATAATAATTAGGGGGTCTGTGACAGATCTGTCCACTGTCTCAACAAAGGCAGTAATTGTATGGGCTTTCCTTCTTCTCAAGTTTCCAGCCATAGCTTGCTGTTTTACCATTTTGATTGAATCTACGTCTTGTAAATTCCAAGTTTTCAAATCGTCTAATAACCTCACCCACAAAGGAGACTCGAATAAGTCACCTCTCAAATTGTTTTGTGTAAAATCAACATCCTGAAAGAGTAAAAACATTTTCTAATTTATTCAACAAATTATGTTTACAAATATTGTATTTGTTGTAAGAACTTTGATTGCCTTTTACCTGTGAAAGTAGTTCAATTTGACAAATATTTTCATTCTCTTCAAATCCTCCTGTGAGAAGTCCTGCAGGACCGGGGAACTTTCGTTTACTTTTATGATCAAAATATGAATTTATCATTTTTCTTTTTGTATGCTTTGGTGATATTACGCTGCTTGCATTCTTGACTACATTTTCTTTGCTGTTATTAGGAATATTTTCATTATTCCGCACAAGTAATTCAATATTCCTAGGAACATCTTCATTCAACTTCAAAACTCGTGCACCATTCGTTTGTGAAGTTTCCAAATCATGTTTCGCTAGATTTGTGTTGTCTGAGCCACATTTACTTCCAGCATTGTTCTTGTTTACTGCTAATGTGTCTTCGGGAAATTCAAATTGAGATAACACCTACAGCAAAATACATTATAAGTAAGGGAAAATTTAAATGATTTACACAAACAAGTTTCTGGTTTATTGAATACATACTTGGTCAAAATCATCTGATTCAAACATAATAATGTAGGTGTGGAAACCAAAATCAAATAATTACTGGCACCTGCTATAGTAATAATTTAATACTGTAGTCAAAACAAAACTCGTTCCTAATAATTATTAACTTTCAAAAAGTAACCAAGACCTACTATAATATAACAAGACAACAACTTAACCAATCCACAACAAAACGTAACGTAATCAAAGTGACAGTGACAGTGACATGTGCGAAAATCTGTCAGCTGTCGTTATGTCAACCAGTTCTTTTTTATGTACTCAATGTTGCCAGGTAAAAAATTTTAAAACTTTAAACCATACCATGGCTGGATTTAGGATGTATTATTTTTTCTATTAATCACTATGTCACTGTCATTACACCGATTTTAGCGAATATTACTTGAGTTTATTTATTTTTTTTAAGATTTTTTCATCAAAATTACCAAAATGTCTGTTTTCGATGCTTTAAACCCACTTGCACACGTTACTCCGCGTTTTACTGAAGAACAGCTTGAAGAAATGGTGCAATGGTTTGATGAAAATGCAAAACCTTTACTAACAATAAACGATGCTCCTGAGCCGACAAACGTTGTAACTATCGAACAATTCGTATCATTTTTGGAATTAAAAAAGTATAGTATCTTAAACTCACATGACACTGTAGTCAAACCAGAAATATTTTTCTATATTAGAATAATTTTATCGTTTTTGAATAAGAATTAAGATAAACAGAAAGAAACATAATAACACTTTTTTTTTGTTTAGATTCCATAGAAGAAGTTTCCAATATCCTACTTATTTCGAAATTATGACTGAAGCGGAAAAATTGCATGCTGGAGTCACTAGAATGTTAACAAAGGATCAATTTATTTACATATTGAACTTATGGGTACGAGAATCTGACATAAGACACGAATTAGAACTCGCATTTCAGGTAAGTTTGGTATCCTAACCGTAATCTAAGGCTGGTATTATGAAACGATAGTCAAGCACAGATCTTTTTTCATGCTCAAGTACCTACAGTTAAAACTTGGTACATTCGGTACATTCAACATGACGTGTCCGACTATGCGTAAACAGAGATCTCTGTTTCCATTTGAGTATCGTTTCTTATTAGAGCTCTGTTTTAGGTTTTTGACACAGAAAAGAGATACTATCTGGAAGTTGACGAACTCAGAGAAATAGTGACGGCTTACGGTGATGAACCATACACGGAAGCTGAGACAGTGGAAATATTGCGTGACGCCAATGTTCGTGGGGATGGACAGGTCTTTTATTGGGACTTTATTGAAAGTTTATTCAATTTAGCTCCAGAATTGTACTCATTGAAGGTACAGTAATATTTCAAATAAAAAATAATTTTCGTTCCATATAAAACTGGAACTATGTACTTACGTAATATGAACTTAATTTCAGACGGACTATTTGTATGAAAATCCCGATGAAGATCCATCCGTTCCCCCAGAGCCGGTTATTGAACCTCCACCGCCACCACCACCACCACCGCCACCACCTCCTCCACCCCCTCCAGCAAAAGGCAAAGGTGGTAAAAAAAAGAAATGACAAAATTTTAAATGTGCTGTTTTTTTGTTATGTTTTATTATATTACATATTGGAATTTAAATGAATAGTTTTATTTATACCTAATATAATTCATCATCATATCAGCGGTAAGTGGTCCACTGCTGAACATAAGCCTCCCCCAATGATTTCCAGATAAACCGGTTGGAAACAACTTGCATCCAGAAGCGACCTACTTCCAGTTGCGGCCTGCGAACTTAAACAGGTCATCTGTCCACCTTGTAGGTGGACGTCCCACACTGCGCTTGTCAATTCGACACGTACACGACACTTCGTACGCAGTTCAATTCGACAACCTTATTGCCCCAGCGTCCGCTGATTCTCCGAGCTAAGTGGCCTGCCCACTGCCACTACAGTTTGTTTATTTGCTACCGGCTATGTCGGCGACTTTTGTTCGTTTGCGCATCGCTTTACTTTTTATTCGATCTTGTAAAGAATAATGGCACCGCTGGAGAGATCTTAACACTGCCCAAGTCTCGATCGAATTAAAGGCCTTCTCATAGTCCACGTTCACAAGCCTAGTAACAAGTTATACTCCTCTGACTTCTGTATAACTTGCCGCTGCATATGGATATGGATTGGGTCACCGGTTTGTTGCGAAACGATTCATGATGATCCTCAAAAACGGCTCAGAATTGTAATGGGTCTATAATTTTTAATAAGGTTAAAAAAAAACATCTTTTTCTTGAATAAAAGTGCTGTGTTTTATCTGTGCCGTTTCGTTCAATATGGTATATTTGTCTTTGGTTGTTCGTTTACTTTGTCTGTGGTTCATGGATGACATGACATCTGAAATGTCGCTCTTGTAGGCGATGAGTAGCAATTTGATGCAAAACATTTTGATTTTAACATTTTTTCGTTCAAGTTTGTGTTAATATGTATTAATAAGATTGTATGAGCTTATCTCGTGTTAGCTGGTGTGACTGATTTTCTTATATATAAATAATTAGGTATCAAAACTAGGGCAATGGATCTTGAGGACAATGCAATGGGTCTAACCCACGAACAGACGGACAAAATACTTCAATTTCAAGATTTAACTGGAATAGAAGATATGTCGATATGCAGAGATGTTCTACAAAGGCATCAGTGGGATTTGGAGGTAATATCTATAACTATGAGTAGATATGTCACGCGATGTTTCCGTATGGCGGACTCAAAGATAAGCTTACCCATAATACACAATAAAATTTATAAAAAAGTTCAATAAAAACTTGGTATTGAATGTATTTTTATTTAGTTTTAAGTTAAAATTTATTGTAGCTATATGTTTCTGTCAATATTTTGTAGGTGGCGATACAGGAACAGTTGAATATCAGAGAGGGTCGACCATCGGTGTTTGCTACAGAGGCTCGCGCGCCTCCCGTGGTACACGATCACATAGCGCAGCAAGTGTTCACAGATGAGCCTCCGGAAGGGCCTGGTGGTGTGCGGGGACTGTTCCGCTATGTAGTCAACCTTGTAGTATCCGTATGTTACAGCACAATAACATCAGTGCTTAACTTGCTCCTCAGTTTCGTGCGCAATGACGACAGGAGATGTAAGTATAACAGCCTATTTTTTTCTTCTTGTTATTTATGTTTCAATAATAACATGGGTGTCCAAGAGGTACCATACAACTGTTTATCTATAAGTGTGGTATTATTTCTCAAATATGTTGTTTGGTGAAAGTGAAAGTATTTCTACTCACCTCAATAAATCAAAGCAAAATTCTTTTAATATAATAGAATGTTCTAGAATCCTTTAGAATCTGTGTTTATCACCTGGATAATAACATAGCATGGTATTTTTTTTTAGTGGTGACTGATCCTTTGGGCGATGTGATGGGTTTCATCAACAACTACACGTCTCGGTTCAATCCCCACCCTGTGTTCTACCAAGGCACATATGCACAGGCCCTAAATGATGCCAAGAATGAGCTCCGCTTCCTCGTTGTATACCTACACTCTGAGTCTGCTTCAGAAACACAAAACTTCTGCAGGTATGTTGCTAGTAATCTAATTTTACACACAATAAATTAAATATACTGTAACTTAAAAGTTGTTGAGATAGAAAATAATGTGGTATTTTGTAGTATTTTTTTCCCTTGGAAAAAAAAGCCACATAATGTGTGATTCATTTCACAACCAGGTAAGTAGTAGGTTAATTTCATTGTCACAAACATTTTGTAGAATGGATTCCAAAACAATGAATCATGCATCATTTGTTAAGGTTGAATATTAACATAGGACTTTGAAGAGCATGTTTTTTTAAATGTTTGAATCTTTACAGGACAACCCTGGCAGATCCAGAGGTGATCCAGTACATAAACACACATGCCCTGTTCTGGGGCTGCTCGGTGGAGAGTGGCGAGGGTTGGCGAGTGGCTCAGTCAGTGGGCGGACGGCGCTACCCTCTGCTCTGCGTAGTATGTGTCCGTGAGCACCGCATGACGGTGGTGGCGCGCTCTGAAGGCTCCTGCAGCCCGCACCAGTTACTGCAGCGCCTGCGCCGCGTCGTCACTGATAACGAGCCACATCTAGCAGCCGCCAGGGCTGATAGGTATACAATTTGTGCCTTTTTTCTATTACACTAGCTGCTGCAGGAAACTTTGTAATGCATCAAGTGAATACATATTTGTGATTGTTGATGAGATTTTCTGTTATCCGAGATGGAGACTAATCCAACAAACCAAAGAATATGGACACTGAGAGTTCTTGAGTTGATGGTGTTTATATTACCAACATGATGATTTACGGCTTGGTGTTATTTAGATCTTATGGACTATTTTTATCACCAGAGTGGAGCGTGAAGTGACAGCACGTCTGCGCGCGGCGCAGGACGAGGCGTACGCGGAGTCGCTGGCGGCCGACCAGGAGAAGGAGCGGCGCCGCGCCGCCGACCGCGCCGCGCGCGAGCTGCGCGAGCATCAGGACCTGCAGCGGCGGCAGCAGGAGGAGCGACACAAGCTCGATGTAAGGACCATTACACAGTACACTGCTTTCTTAGTTTTAATCTTATTCATTGTGAATATTCATGGACGAGACAGGAGAGAAAGTGAAGAATGTTTTTAAATATCTTTAATGTTTATTGTGTGGACACTAACCTAATGATTTTTGAGTAAATAAACGTGCATAATATTTATTTAATAGAAAGTTGGTAGTGATAATAAACATTAAGTCATTAAGTCTATCATTAAAAATGTAAATATTGATTTTAACATTGTTAGGCATTCATTTCTACGTACCTAAAGAAATTATGTATAGATCCTGTTATTGAGTGGAACTATAGATAGGACATGCTGTTTAAAACTAAATTATCCCATGTTGTAAGTTACAACTAAGATACCTGTAAAAAATAAAATAATATAAAATATGCTAATGAAACATGAATGAATGTATGAATATTGGAAAGAATATTTCAGTACTTAGTCCTAACATGCTGATTGGTAGTAAAGCAGTGATATAATGAGAATGTATTGTGTAGCTGGTGGCGGCCCGCCAGGCGATGGCGGCGCGGTTGGCCCCCGAGCCGGCGGCGGGCTCCGGGACCGTAGTGCTGCTCATACGACTGCCCGGCGGAGAGAGACTCACGCGACGCTTCACACTCATGCACACTGTGCAGGTACGTTATATTATTTGTGGTATCATTTTGTTGTCAGGTATGTTTTAAGACCTATTTTACATCAGGCTCATTTTAACCCCAAAATTGACATCTTAAAGTTGTCTTAACTACAAATCAAAGCTATGTTTTAAGACATACCTTGCAATTCCAATCTTTTATAAACTGTTTTTCTTCTGTTTAATTATGTATATGAAACTATTTTTGTATGTAGCTCTTCAAACTACATAAGGCTTGTGTTATTGTTTGCAGGATCTATATGACTTCGTATTTAGTCACCCACAGTCTCCCGAGGAGTTTGAAATCACGACCAACTTCCCCAAGCGTGTCCTCGCCCGCGACGCCAGCAGCCTCATGGACGTCGGACTAAAGGACCGCGACGTACTCTTCGTCAACGATATTAATGCATAAAATGCGTTAGTGCTCTCATATACATAGTTAGTAACATCTTGTTGGGATTGCACATGGAGTAGTACGCAAATAAAGTATGGAATGAGTGTAGAAGAATGTTTGTCACCATACCAGTGGTGGATCAAATGTATTGGCAAAGCCAAGGAGGCATGGTCGGAAATTTTCACACATTTAATCACTAACATCGAATCATTTTTGTTTCACCAAAAATGTGTTAAAATTCCGATCAATATGTAGTTCAGTTTGGTGTTTTGTGATCCTATCTGTCTTCATATTATAGAGGTTCACATCGTAGGCATTTGGGTTGTGATTGGTTGACATCGTGTGTGCGGGATTACTTCATTTGCTCATTACTCCGTGTTTATACGCGTTTGACGGGACTGTAACTGCCGCGTCGACGTTTCGAGCGGTTAGTAGTGGAACATGTACATAATACGCTGAGCAAAGGTACACACACAATATGCACATAATGTACTTGTGTCACTCATATAACTTAATGACCAATGTAAGTATCTGATCCAGGACGTCTACCTCTGTCCACGAACTTTGAGCAAATTATTCCAATGTATACTGTACATACACTTAATACCTACTCAAAATTGTAAGTCCGTGTAATTTCGTACAGTCGGCAATCGCAGAACTTTTCACAACGCAGCTATATTATGCGGGAAGGATTAAAGGGTCAGACTAATCGACATTTTAGAATTATTTTAATTTATTTTAAATCGTGTTATTGACATTATTTTTATGGTGTAAATGTCGATAAGTTTGTTAGCAAGTGTGATTGCTCAGTGTGCGGAATTTTGATTTTTTAAATACCATGCCGGTTGAAGAACTATGGCTTCACACATTAGTCACCATAGTTGATCCAACATTGTCGTGATTCAGACAAAAACTTAGTTTAGTCGATCTACAAATTGACTTCCAACTGTTTGGTCTAACATCGAGATCAGTGCGTGAAGCCGCGATGTGACTGATATCCAGACTTAGGACACCCTGGCAACAGGGTAATTAGTTTTGTACTTAAATTATAGTACAATAAGGTCCCCTTTCGTTTGAGTTGCAATATCGTCGTTTGTAATCGCTGGACGATTGCAAGATGATTTTCTTTTGTCCCACAATGTAGAACTATAATATTGATCTGTAGCTATAGTAGATATAACGAAATAATCATAATATTAGAAGTCCGTAATGTTCGATTTGTGTCAATATTCCATTGAAATTATGCATGTCAATTCTATGTCTACTTGATCCGAATCCAAATGAATACGGCCGTTACAGAGGACTAGCCTCGATAATTGAATGGCCTTATAACTTGGACCTGCTTCTTTACACTCCAGTTTAATGAATTACAAATTAGCAGTTGATGTTTATAGACACAATATTTATAATAACCCGCTATGTGTAATTGTGTAGTGTTAAGTTGAACGAATGGTTAATAAAGGTCACATTTTTGACACATTATAATGCTCAAATTATTCAGTACGCGTCCGGGTTCGTTGCACTCTAGATCGTGACGTTACGACCTCTAATACGCAGTCGTCGTTACATTGATAACTTCTATTTATCGAGAATATGCGATAATTTCATTTCTAAATTGGTATTTTCTAGACTTTGTCAACATTCTTGACTGACTAAATCTATTTATTGTATCCGTTCCTTCTTTTCTGAAGCTATTAGAACTCGAGCACGTACTGTACGACTGTGTATGCAATAATACAATAATTGGGCAACTAATCACGATGAGACACTCTCGACTTATCGTTCGAAGTAAACGCGTATATCCCACTCTTATTGTGATATTCGTATGTTGTATGTATGTACTAATATTGTGTAGGTATTGTAAACCAAAATCTGGTATAAGACATAATATTATTCGGAAGATGCGTGGGTTAATTGCATATCAAATTTTTATTTTATTGTTTAATTCTGGAAATATGCTTTTTTTTTATTAATAGGAACTGTTCTTGCGCTAGTAAAGACAAAGGTTCTGTCGGTTTTGTTACCTTTTTGTGCACGGCGAAGATTTGTTTGGGTCGAGACTTGTCGTATAATGCGGGTCTTGTATGTCGTTGGTTGGTAAATACTAATTACTTGTAATAAGTTTGAAAGTTGTCCTCAAAATTCTTGTGTTAAGATACTTTACTTTGTTAATGTCTCGAAGAGGCTCATCCTCCTACATTTGAACAAATTCTCCGTCGTGTAAACCTACAAGTTTAAAATTAGTTTTGTTCCTTCCACAATATTCGTTTGTATGAACTGTCGAACTTATACTCTATATAAATAGCTGTAAGTTCGTCTGCTAGTAATAGGTACTTAGGTATATACATAGTTATAAAATTGATCCTGTAATAGATGTTTAAACATGTTCTTAAAGCTCAATCGTACCAAGTTTGCAAGGACTTTTACTGTCGGAAAGGCAGATTTGTGCGTAAAGTAAATCTACATGTCTATATCGTACCCCAAGACATTAGTTCTTGGCTCAATATAAGTGTTTGTCACCTCTATTGTAAATTAAGTAGTTGTCTACAGAACAAGAACAAAACTAATTTTATACGAGGCCTGTATGTAACTCTAGTAAGTTATGATCGATATTTTATAAGGTAGAAATAAATAGATCAAGGTACATAATTGTTATTATTTTGTCTCGCATTTCTTAGTTAAATGTCGCTTCATTTTTGTTCCCTTTGTTTTAATTTATAGGTGTTTTTGAAATGTAAATTATCCTTGATGCGTTCCATTATTGTAACTGTTTTGTCAATGATTTAATGCTGAGGGGTTTGAATTTGGAAGATTTTCTTATATGGCAAAGATGCGGCGCATTCGGTCAATGGTTACATGCATTTATTTCTAAAACGAACTGTGTATTATATTGTTTTGTTGTATTATAGTCATGTTTCTTCCTAAATAAATGTTTTTATTGTACTTTATAACATTTTGTCATATGAAATCAAATATCGCGACTTTTTTACATAATTTATTAGAAACCCATAATAAGTCAACAACACACCAAAAACAAAATACCGTATGGAATGTAGGCACTTTATAAACATTCACCAATTTCACTTTTATAAGTAAAAGCATAAATGAAAGATACATATTTAGGTAGGTATACTACAAAATTATACAATAGAATTATTAAAATTTGTTATTTATATAACACACACCTAGGTTCTATACATGGTTTGATTACACTACTGTTTCAATGCAAACATTAATGGTTACCCGTTTGATTAATGACAATTTGACAAATCTAATTTGTTAAAAACAAATACAAAATTTTGGTGTCCTTTTACAAAAATGTAAGTACTTGATATGTTGTCATTATTTTACCATGATACCCGAAATATTGTTATGTACATTTTGAATTTGAATAATGCTCGTGAAATACTGGAATTCAATGTCTGACCTGCAGAACTACATGTACATAGGTCCAAATAAAACTATATAAGGACATCTCATATCAGAATCTTTAAATATAAAGTAAGAATAGAAAAACTAGTAAAATACCTAAGTCTGATTACATTAGAGGTTTAAAAAAAATACTTTCTCTTACTAAGTATTACAGACTGCTTAAACTCTCAAAATTATTCACATTTGCACATTTTAAGTACATTATATTTGTTGAAATATATTTATAAGAAATTGGTTTATATTATTTAGCACTACGTATTTTTTTATAATTCGTTTAAAAGTAGCATGTAACAATTTTGGCACTAAAATATAAATGGAAATAAAAACTGGGTGGAAACAATAAGAAAGTATACAAAGAATTACAACTTAACATGATACAAGTTACATTTAATAATGGATGGAATAGGTACATAAATATCGACAGGATTTTACTTCATACAATTATGACTTACTGTTGTCTTTCTGTACATTGAGCTAATCTACTCAATCACAAATATTCTAATCACAAATTACTAAAATAATGTCCGACGTACCTAAAAAAGCTAAGTTATCACACTTTGGTTTTAAAACTAATACACATTTAATTTGTTCTTGAAAGTTATCGTAAGTGCGAGAATTTGGCCGAAACTTGTCAAACAGTTTCTACGATGTAGTTTATTTAGTTACAGCTACAGTATTAATAGATCTCACTCTTTACTAAATATTATTAAAAAAAATTAGACGTTCCGTTTTTAAAACTACCATATACAGTTTATAAACTATATACAATTGCTCTTTTATTGGGCAGTTACAATCTTTTAGGAATAAAAAAATCTTATTAAATACTTTGGTTGTACTTTCATCTAGTTACTATTTTAAGTGCTTGTATAAAATACCGAAGATGTGTAATCTATTTTTGGCATAATTATGTGGAAAAATGTTATTGTTTGCACTAAACTGCACGGTTGGCGGTGTTAAGCAGACACTTAGTTTGCGCAAGTATGCGCATCTATTGCGCTAATAAATACATGTTTTTGCGCAAAGCCTTTCCAAGAAGGAAGAATTTAATCCTCTTGTTTATCACTGACAAATAAATTTAGCGCAATAATATTATGGCACTCATCCCATAAAAGCGTGAATACAGTCGTCTTTGAAGCCATGTTTCTTCAATAAATCGAGGCCAGCGTATGTGAACTCAGTTGGACCACACAAGCACGCGTAGTGGGAACATTTGTCGTCACATTTTACGTCTCCCACTATTTCTGTAAGCAGCTCGTTCCTGATGCGTCCTTTGTGACCAGACCACGACGAACTGGCATCTGATAGAACATGCGTGATCTTCAGCCTGGAAAAGAGGTAAGTAATTGTTAGTTTACAATATATTATTGTAGTGCTAAAGTAAGCATAGGTAAACTGGACAATATATTATTGTAGTGCTAAAGTAAGTATAGGTAAACTGGTAATCCGCAAATCGTAAATAGGGATAAATGCATAAAAGGAATATTTTACCTGTCATCCTCTTTGGCCATTTCTTCGAAGTTTTCTCGGAATAGGATGTCTGCTTCAGTTTTATTGAAAAATATTAGGTGTGTCCGTTCACTGTAATGTAAAATTAAACGTGGTCAAATTATATGTTAGAGAAAGATAAAACCAGAGCCCTGTGACTAGTCGGCCAAATAGTCCCAAGCCTAAGGGAAAATACTAATACTGGGTTTAGCTAGAGTTGACCGAGGTCACAAAATATATTATTTATTTTTAAGTACAAAGTTCTCTACAGTGTCGCCAGTGTCAAAAAATAATCTCTAACTCCTTATAAGAAAAGTGGAAGGGCGAAAAGTGTAAAGGTGTATTGTATTGTAAGTAAGCACAAGCCCACTTCTCACTTTCAAGCATTCATCCATTCTTCATTTGAAATACCTTCCCAGTTAATTTGTGTCTGGTACTTTAATATCGATTACATGACGATGACGTAGCAACAAAGTGCCTATGATTGATGGGCCGACCTCGCCTGGGCCCGACGGCAGACTTCCGACGTTCGTGTTAGGTGCAAGGTGTTCGTGTAATATTTTGTTATTTGAAAATTATGTGAAAATGTTTATCTATCGGTTAATCGGGCCATAATTGCTGTAGTCACGCATACGTGCTTTGTGTTGGAATTTATTACTTTCTTTTGATTATGTGGATAGAAGAAAGAGCTTTTATTTTTGTCCTAAACTAATAGAACACTAAACCAATCGAGTGAATCGCATTTATGACTACCGAGCAAATTTTTAGGTTTAATTCCCAGGCAGTTTTTAGTACGTAGACATAGGTACTGGGTTGTACTCAGTTTTTTAGAATAGGTAATATAATACGCACGAAGTCGAGAACTATCTCACTTCCTATAACAAGAAAGTTACCTATGATGAAACTGGTGATTTTGTACTTGCGCATCTCTGCACACCCTTCGTAAACTATAAACTTAACACACTCACCATCTAGGATTAGACCTTGACATCATAAACTTTATAAGGCCGAGCATAGGCGTGATCCCAGTACCGGCCGCTATCAAATACAGGCTCTTTACTGTCTTCAACTGAAAAAGAAAATGGACGATAAATTGCACTCATTGCTCATCTAACAAATGATCCTACAACCTTGATTTATTTGGACATACAAAGAAAATATGATCAACTTGGTTTATTAATTATTATGTTATCGGCTTATTCACGTAACTGTTTGACGAGGAACTCGACTAGTTTCAAGCCATGCTAGAGGCTCATATCTATGTATGAGCAGCATTCCGCGACACACGACGCGGCGATTGTCGCGCTGCTACATGCAGCATTGCTGCTGCTATTAGCATGGCTTGAAACTAGTCGAGTTCCTCGTCAAATAGTTACCTACGTGAGTAAGCCGATAACATAATAATTAATTTAGTATGACTCACGAAAGTTATAATAAAACTTGGTTTATATTATTTAGCACTACGTATTTTTTTATAATTCGTTTAAAAGTAGCATGTAACAATTTTGGCACTAAAATATAAATGGAAATAAAATCTGGGTGAAAACAATAAGAAAATATACAAAGAATTACAACTTAACATGATACAAGTTACATTTAATAATGGATGGAATAGGTACATAAATATTGAGAGGATTTACTTCATACAATTATGACTGACCGCCATACTCAGAGTCATTTAATGGTTACTTAGCAAATGTTTTCAATACAAAATCGTTACTAAGGAATAGTTTAAGTAATCATTAAATGTCTCTGAGTGCGGCAGTTACTGTTGTCTTTCTGAACATTGAAATTGAAAAAGGAAAATGGACGACAAAATTACAATCATTGCTGATCTAACAAATGTTCTTACAACCTTGATTTATTAGGACATACAAAGAAAAGATGATCAAGTTGGTTTTTTTATGATTTTGGGACGCCATTAAAGTTATTTACGAGCGCTTTGTTCTACAAACCGAGGGGTATGATAAAGAGTTTGAAAAGGTCAAGAGGATCGATCTCTAACCTTCTGAACTATTCCGTTCCAACCACTAATATAGGTATGAGGTATTGGAACTAACGTATGTAGGCAACATAGTTTAAATAGGGCAGCTGAAATGATACTACGTCATAAAGTGCAAAGAAAAATTTATCTACAGCGTATAGCAAAAAGTTCATAATGACAAAACTTCTTTTCAAAAGGCGCTAATTAAATGAAACTTCTTGAATTTTTTCCCCGAGCACAAGAAATGAGCGATGAAAAGTCACGAACTCACGAGGTTTTTACGTAGAATTCTGATAAAAAATTAAATAAGTAACTGTCGGACTGTCCCAAGCCTGAAAGTAAAAATAAATAGTTAATTAAAACTACCTTCTGCAGTTGAAAGTTGCCGTAAGGTCCAGAGAGGGTAATGAGGTCTCCAACTTTGAGTGCCGTGAGGTGCGGCGAGAGGACGCCACTGTCGTAACGCTTCACCGCCAGTCGGAGTGCTGAGAAGATTTCAGTGCCATCAGGCGGTCCCCAGCCCTCGCCAACGGGCGTGTATGAACGCACGCATTCTGAGCCTAGTAACAAGACAAAAAATATTTTCAAGGACAAAAGCGAGATTAAATAATTAAAAAAGTTTACAGATACTGTATCATCACTTAGATATGAGAAGTTATATTAGTTACTCAACAGCCTTAGAAAATGTGAAATGATTAAATAGATGAGTTTATTGCTCCTATTCCGGTAGTAAATAAGAATGCCAATGATATCAGTGAAATCGTACATAATTTAGCCAACATGAAAATTAGGAGTAGGTAATAGTATTTCGTGAGGAGCTATGTTATTTTAAATGAAAATGGTGTATCACATCAGTTTTTACGAACAGATTTTCAAACAGACAAACGGAATTGGGTGTTCCCACTTTCGTGTTGGGCACACAAAGATCAGTTGGCAACAAAGTTTTAAAAGTACAGTCCCATGAATAAAATGAGGTATTTTAGGCCCCTACTACTAGTATCATAACAGTAGGGTGGCAATAGAACGTCACGGGGCCCCAACACGTGACGGTTCAACTCTCGAAAGGGGTGCAAAAATAAAAAACATCTAACAAGGTAGGTAAAAACAGGAATCATTCTTAAATTTTCGAAGTGCTTCTATGTTTGTCTCGTTGTTCGAGTAGTTCATAGTAGGAATTATTTAACTTCCAAGTATTAAAAAAAAATTTAGTGTCTTGACAAAATCTCGAATTGTGTCCAGTTTAACTAAAACTTACGGTTTACACACATATATTAGAGAAAAGCTTTACTAGTTTCGAGTCACAGAGGGACTATCTTCATCATGAGCAGCGTGTGCAGTAGAGCCATCCACGTGAGTAAACCGTGATTTTTAATTTAATATGTCTCACGATTATAAAAATATTGTGTCCAGTTAATTGTAGTAGGCTTGCTCTCTATTATTTAAACATCAAATTTAACTGGAAAATAGGGATGTGACATTTAATTTGCAGACCTATCGGACACTCCAAACAAAACGTTACCTGCATACGTTACGTAAATTTATACGTTACGTGCCGTTCCACACAATACACAGTTACGAACACTTTTCTGGAACAGCACTTCCATTTTCCTATTCCTATACCGACCTCCGTACTCCATATTCTATTGTGTTTATGTAAGTGGATAGGCAGTAAGCACTTGAACCTTCCCTCACTAATAAAGTTCCGTTGCAGATAGCACTAATGAAGGTATAAGTACGTACTACGCTTCATTAAAACGATTCTATATAGGGATAGACTACGTAACGTTTTTCAATCTATTTTCCATGTTTAGGGTCCTCTATAAAATCAAATAAGGACTTTGAATACATTTTCTTGTGTAAGATTTTAGAATGCGAAATTTTCGGTAGTTGGATGAAGATTGGAATTTATTATTGGGTTAGGGAAATAGGAAAAATTATGTAGCAGGCAAAATTTTTGAAGAAAAACGACCAAAAATTGGACGAGTAGCCTGAGGATCTGATTCAGTTTTCGATTCAGGCGTATTGAGGATTATTCAGATTTGCTTAATTATTTTTTATGAGACATGCCGGTAATCGAGCAGACGTATTACCTGATGGTAAGCAATCGCCGCCACCCATGGACACTTGAAACACCAGAGGCTTTACAAGTGCGTTACCGGCTTTTTGGGAGTCACCAATTTAAGGGTTGTTGTTCGGGAATGGGGTTGGGGAAGATTGGGAAGGGGGAATTGGGCCTCCGGTAACCTCACTCACACAATGAAACACAAAGCGTTGTTTCACGTCGGTTTTCTGTGAGGCCGTGTTATTACTCCGGTCGAGCCGGCCCATTCGTGCCGAAGCATGGCTCTCCCACACTTAAATTGCAGATAAAATTGCAGATTCTTCTAGAATGGTGTGTTGTGTATCATAATAGATTCACCTCCTATTATACTGACCTAATGTCGTACTTTATAATCCTTCGAGATTTAAAACGCATGATATTGAGTATGTTATGTAGAGTTATGGATTTCTGATACAGGTCTGTTTCTAACAAAACTTCGATATTATAAATCAAAGCGACTATAAATAGTCTGTTCTCTTTGCTATTCAAAAGGTATATTTGTGTAACAACTACAGTATCAAATAAAGCAATTGGTATCAAAGAGAACAAAGCCAATATAAGTGCTACCATTGAATTCTGAGACTGTAACGTAACGTGTCGGTGTTGCCAAGAGAAAATATACTAGAAAGACGATTGCTTTCTCTGTTTCAGATCATGTTTCAATGTTCTCAACTACTAGTCAACAATATATTGACTGTTCCTTCTCAATACATTTATGAAAATGTAGTGTATGCTCACAAAAACATTAATTTATTCAAAAAGTATTGTGATATACATAATATAAACACTAGAAGTAAAAACAAATATATTGTTCCCACTACTAGACTTAAGAAAATAAGTGGTTCGTTCAGATGTAAATGCATACGCTTTTACAATAAAATTCCCAGCGATATTCAAAGTTTGAGCCTGAATAAATTTAAAAATGTTATTAAAGAAAAACTGTATAGTAAAGCTTTTTATAAAATTAAAGACTACTTAGATGATAGTCAGGCTTGGGAGTGAGCCGCTATAATGTCCACACAGGTCATGTTGACATGTTTGTAACACAAGTTACATTTTTATACAATTTGACATGATATACATTAATATCATTCGATATTTATTTTTTTACATATTATTTTTAAAATTGTTAGTTTGAGGACCGTGCGAGAGTTTGCCTAGTCATTTCACTTTTAGTTAATTATATTCTGACAGTGTGAGCATTTGTGTGGCCTACCCAAATGTTCTTTTGGTTGGTATTGTTCGTCGGATCATTCAGCAACAGCCGTCAGCTGAGCTAATTGTAAACTGACACATGCGTGCTGCCATCTGAACAGGTCCGCTCAAACTGCTGTGGTTCTTTCCTCAAAAGACCACTACAGAATAAACTTGCACGGTTCTCCGACATCTCTAATTGATTTTGTCTGGACTTTAAAAGAGACTATGACCTCTGAGTTTGTTTCGGCATTTCTTCTCAGAGTAGTCGGATAGGAAATGCCGGCCTCATCTAGCTATTTGAAATATTGACGTGTAAAAGTGTTATTTTATAATCTATTTACAGAAATAAATATCATTTATCATTTATTTATTTAGTGTATTGGATCAAAGAATAAGAAACTAATTGGTAAACTTTGAAGGTGATTTTAGGCTTTGTATTGTTTTGTTACCTAAATAAACTATTATTTACCTAAGTTGTGTTTCTAATCAAAGTCATTAATCGAAGAGTCAACGAGATATTAGTGAAGTTAAGTACTAAATAAAGGTTTAAAAATAGTCGTATTTGAAAACAGACACGTATTGTATCAGATGTACATCATCATCATCATCATCATCAGCCGAGAGACGTCCACTGCTGAATAAAGGCCTCCCTCCTCCCCAGATGTCCATAATTACGTATTTTTATACAAACAAAAATATTCGTTCACCTTTTCCACATAGTTACCGAATAATATTAAAAGCACACAGTAACTTA
This sequence comes from Spodoptera frugiperda, assembly GCF_023101765.2. Lineage (NCBI taxonomy): Eukaryota > Metazoa > Arthropoda > Insecta > Lepidoptera > Noctuidae > Spodoptera > Spodoptera frugiperda. The sequence continues at coordinate 6,356,068 of NC_064216.1, forward strand.
ATATTTTATACCGAAGACTCGCTTCTCGTTAAAAATATCAAGACGACATGTGCTCCCACTATGAGGGATGAAATGAAAGGAACTTATTTGAATAACATGAATATTATGAATACATAAAACATCTCCTGCCCTGACACACGAGACAGCCGCCTGCCTGTCACACGTTACAATAGGGAGCATATTTCAATAAACAGGTTTATAAATATCCTTACATTTCCCTCGAAATTAATATGTCATCAACGTGTTACGCGAATTTTACCTGAATTCCAAATTATGTAATGGATATTACGTTGAGCCACGTTCATAATTCCACGTAGTCGTAACGAAGTGATACGCTCTACTTGAGAGATGAGCTCTCCAGGATTTTAAGCATAAGCACGAAAACCTCATTTCGTTAATCGTCTATCGAGCGTAATACGATTTTTTCTCTCCGGAGACACAGTTGTGTCGCTTGTAAATATCTAACTAGTTGGAGAGTAAAAGCTCGTATTTTTAGAGTAAATGGAATAGCTGGGGATTTTAAAGGACTTGGTAAAATCTGGGTAAACATTCTGCCAATGTAATTTTAATTTAAAGGAGATTTTAGTCTCACCTTCAACTCTTCTATGCACTCGTACATGATGTCCTAATGGCACGACGACTGGCCCAGCTCTGGGGCACACGGACAGCAGCGAGGTGTCGTGCGACACCCTGCTCACCTCCATGACCCGGCACTCGACGGTCCGCGGCGAGGAGACGCGGCTAGCCGCCCCCAGCGTCACCTCCCCACAACCCTTCCAAACACTCGGCTCCGCTTTGAGTGCGGTGATCTACAAAAATAGACACCATTAACAGTCATGTTATTTTTAGGAACAGAACACCTACACGATAGCGGATACAATTTCTTTCTCATGAAATATGTATCTAAGAATCTGTTACATACCTACACAAAAAATAATAAGTTATAGGTTTGTAGCTCACCTCTATTTTACCGCTCTCAGCGAACACACGCAGCTGTAGAGGTTCCTTTAATTTACCTTCGGGCTTTATTTTAAGCGTCCTCAACCAGCCGTTGGTCGCAACTTCAATCAACAAAAAGCCTTCAGTAATCCGGGCACAGCCACCCGGGTTAGCCAGGTGTCCTGTGTACACGGATATCGTTAGTTTTGTTGATGTTTGAATCCAATCATGGCGGAGAGGTACAGGTGAATCTGGACTCTTGTCCGCTTTTTTCACAGGACTCGAGGCTGCTCTGCGACTTATCGACATGGGTAAATCAGCGGACTGTACTAAGCTCTGCATAATCTTGCTAGGTGGACTCCCTTTAGAATTATCGTCACCTTTAGTAATTTTCTTTCTAACCGGTGTTATGCAATTGGCTAAGTTCTCCATGGATTTTCTAACTAGTTCTTGTGCTTTCGACGGTTCTCTGAGACGGTCGGATTTAGGCGACGGGTTTGAAGTGTCAAAGAGTTCTTCTGCATCGGGGAGATCGAATCTAAGCGGGCCTACGAGACATTTTGCGAGGAGAGAGTCGTAGTTGACCCAGGGGTGTACTTTGTCGAACAGTTGCGTGGCGTCCATGCCGGCACCGCGCATTAGTTCCTCGGGTCCTGAGATGAGATATAAACAGAATATAAGACGTTTTCTTCGAACAGGGTTCATATATTATTACGTAGCAGCGGTATATTCTTACCTCCAGGGTGGTACGGTAGGTAATGCGTTATGTTGTAGACGCGGCCGCGTATCGCCAGCCAGGCATCGTCTGCAACATTCAGCTCGTGTAAAGAACTTATGAAACATTTTATTGGAGCGTTGACTTTTATTTGCATATTGTATCGCATTAGAGGGTAATCTTCTTTGGAAATATTCTGTATCCCTACACTCCATTGGGAATACGAGGTCTCTGTATCCTTTTTAGATGCTAATCTTTGAGTTTACTTAAATTGTGAATAAATAATAGAACCTTTTCCCGTATTACGTTGAGTTTTGTGTGGGTGTGAGGGCTTGTGGTTTATTTGTATTTTACGAGCGAAGCGTTTTAAGTTAGTTGTTAGAAAGTAGTAAATTAGTGAAGTTTACTAACTTGTTGTATTGTGTGTGGAGAGTTCAGCGGGTGTCACGGGTCGTATTCTGCCGCCGACGCCTGTTAGATCCTTCCCGGAGTTGCCGAGTCGGATCCAATCCATCAAACTGTGGCCAGGCTGGAGAGCGCATTTGTTGCGGGGATTGCCTGCAACAAGAATATTATGATACAGATTCTAATTTTGGTTCCATCTTTGTAATTTAGTTGCTATTTTAATTATGGACAATGGACATAGCTTATAATTTACAACTTTATAAATAAGACAGGTACTTGGCATCTTAGTAATGTAGTCCGGGGAACGTTTTATGTCAGGCGATTTTGAATTCTGTCGTACTTTAAAATTTTAAATTTTTAAGAGAAAAAGTGGCGAAGGATTAAAAAAATTAATTTAATTTTGATTAATCAAAAACGTATTTAATATTAATTAATTTTATCTTAAATAGAATTCAAAATCGTTTCGACATTAAATTGTCCTAAATAGGCATACTTATTAAAAATCTAGACAGAATTTAAAACATTTCAAGTACCGTAAAACATGGCAACTTTACCATATTTTGGAACAAAAATCGAAATATTATTTTAACCATAAGACGCATAGAAACCAAAACTATATATTTAGAATTGTAGTCTATCTGGCTCACTTTACTGTAATCGTCATTATATACAAACGCTTACTTTAGCCGTAGTAAAGAAAAAACAACATGGGTAAAGATACCAAATTTTTGGCAACTTTACCTACGCGCCGTATTCATCGTGTATTGCATATTAAAGAGTTGTTGAGGTACAGAGGGCTTCATCTAGGACCTCTTCGTATTATAATGCAAACAATATGAGGAAATCTATAAAGATAACGGCTACACAGACAGTAGGTATAGTTGCCACGGGTTTCATCGTAATTTACATACAAATAATTTGTTACGCTCGGGGTTGTCAAAAAATGAGAATTTTTTTTATGACATGTATATTTAAAAAAAATTATAAACCTTAAACCTAAAGTAAAAAAAAGCATAAATATCTGAGAAAAATATTGTTCCCTTTTAAACTAAATTAAGTTCTAAAATTTTAAGTATTTATGTTTAAAATTGTAAAAAAAGGCTACAAAATAATGTTTAATCTTTTGACTTTTTAATTTTTTGACTTCACTATCACCATAGCTAATTTTAACATTACTTTCGTATACTTTTTATATTGTCTAGCTCCGAGTTTTCTGCGGTTTTGTTTCATGTGAGCCATTTTGGCTCTAAAACAAAAGGTATTATTAAATACATTATAACTTATCATCCAGGATATTCACTATTATGCTGGGAAATTTAGGTATTCGAAAATGGTTACATACACACAAACAAGGAAAAAAACATTTATTGCCAACCCTAACTGTAGGTAAAGTTGCCACAAAGCAGGCCGTGGCAACTTTACCTAACCTGTGTCAACATTACGGAAGCGATTATTTATCAATAAATTAAAGAAAAAGCAATTGCTGACATTACAACAGTAATCCCAACTATATTATACATACAAGATCAAAATTTCACTCACCTGTGACAAATAATTTAGGCTCTGTGAGCACAATTTAGGAACTACTAACTTTTAGCACATTTTCACGCACTACACTGTAACGGCCATTACTGGCATAATAGCAGTCTTACGTCTACGCAAAATATAGTAAATATTTCCTTTTAAAGTCTAAAAAATACTACTATTACAAAACAGAATTCTAGTGGGTAGATTTTTAGATAAATGAGTTTATACCGAATACCTATAGTATGGTAAAGTTGCCAAGGGTCTGGTAAAGTTGCCATAGTTTACCGGTACCTATGTCAAATGCTTAAGACTTAAAATTAATAATTGAATTTGAATATCACTTAAATATTACTTAGTATCTAAGTAGTTACTTAAAGTAGGTATAATGTTAATAAATTAAGTAAGTAGGTACTTTAGGCACTACATAATTAATCACAGCGTGAGTAGACAATTTTAAATTAATTTCGAAAAATATATTAATTTTAGGTGGTATTAAGTTCAATAGAAACTCAAGCACACGGCTGTTTTAATTATTTACAGATTAATTAGAGCTCATATAACAACGCCTTCCAATCTTCGAAGGGGTAGACACCAGACAGAGATGTAAATACAAAATGGTGATACAACGAGAATTTTTGTAAAACCGAAACATATTCTTTTCCAGATCCCGGGGATCGAGTTCTAAACCTCTTACTGCCACTCAATTAACAATATATTTCAATATTCTACGAAGAAAAAAATATGATATACTATTCTAGCTTCACTTGTGTATAAATAAAAAATAACATTTACCCCAGATTCAGGGTACCGTCACCGCATAAATTCCTTTCATGCAGTACTGAGATCCGTTTCAAGGGACTTACATTGGCTTATGGGTCTTTTACAGAAAAAATATAGCTACTGCGTAGTGTTGACATAAGTAGGAGAGTGGAAAAACTAAGAAAATATGGTGGTGTTATGAAAAATATCCGAAAAAAGGAAATAATAAAACAGTAGTTGTCTCGATGGCTAAACTCTAATTAACCCTGTATTGCACAGTATTTAGTAGGGCCTTTATAGCTTTAAGAGATTTCCGATTTGTTGTAAGTAAACCAAAAAAAATTACGTAACTTGAAAGAAAGTCTTGTCTTTGCAAAATTGTATACTTTTTCGAAACACTAAACAAATACATAAATCTAGAACTACTTATAAGGATTTCAGTCAAGATTTGAATCAAGTAAACAATCTGCGAGCATTTTGGGTAATGGATAAAATGCTGGTCGCCAGAATACGTCATATATAAAGCTGAAGTTGTTTGTTTAAACGTGCTAATCTCCGGAACTATTGGTCCAAATTGAATAATTGGTCAACAATTTTTGGGGATATTATTTTTGTGTAGTATAATTTATTTATCGAGGAAGGTTATATGCTATAATACATCACGCTACACAATCAATAGGAGCCGAGCAGAGCGGGTGAAACCGCGTAGAAGTAGCTAGTCACAAATAAAGTAAATTCTAACAGCATTGCAACTTCTAATTTATTTATGTTAGAGAAGCTCTGTAACCAGTAGACGAGATACATATCATTGTGGTACAAAGGATGCATGCAGCAGTAATCTTTTAGAGTAGTGGAAACTGAATAATTAAATACAAGCTTGTTTTTGTTCCATTGCAGACTGCAGAGAGCAGAGTAAAGGGACAATATACAGTAAAGGAATTGTTGAATAAAGTAAGAACATTAGTATTAAACAAGTAACTTATACTATGGAGGTATTCCTCGAAGCGCAACTGTTTTGAAGTGCACCTCTCCAAGCGCACCTATTTTATTCCTCGAAGCGCACCCGTTAGTTGCGCTTCAAGGAACTATTAAAAATATTAATTTTTATTTCCTCGAAGCGCACCTATGTTTTATTTTCAACTAGAGAGGGGATGCTAACTGAAACTATCGATAATAAGATATCGATAATCTGATACACGTAGCGCTATCTATGAGCAAATAAAGTTAAACCTTTGAAAATAGTTTCTTGTCGATGTATGACATCGCAAAATGAAATGTTCCGCATGAAACCGCCAATCAACGACTTTTATTAAAGAACTCTGTACTCGTCGACCATAGATTGTTATTTTTTTTAATAATGATCGTAATGAGTAGACAAAGACCTCAACCGAAAGTATTAGTATAATACGTACACTTTTTAATTTGTGACAATAGATGCGCGTGGCGCGGGAGCAGTGTACATACACATATGCGCGCACGCACACACATACACACACAGACAAATAGACAGACAGACAAGCCGTAGCCATTTTGTGCGGGAACTGGTGGATGATATTCATGAAGAATCCATGTCTACCTTGGACCCTCTTCCCGAGTTTTATAAAAGAAAATTGAACAATTTACTTGACCAGGAAATTAATTTGTCACGCGAAATACCAGGATTTAAACGAAATAAAAGTCTTGGAGTTCAACGTTTGTTTGGGAAATGTCCAACAGATGTTTTTTTTTTTTTGTATTCTTGTTTTAGGGTTTTTTTTTCATTTTCATATTATAAAGAAAGGCAGTCGGGTTTTTTAGTTTTTACCCGACTGCGCCAGAAGGAGGGTTGTGTTTTTCGTTTAAATTACCTTTTTTATTTTATTTTCTTTTAGTTTTATTATTTATTATATTTTGGTATATCTAGTGTCACTTTCACAGTAAATACGAATCAAACGACCCCTATCGAGCTGAAATCCATCAAGTCGTCCAGGCTAGAGAGTGAGCAATATTCGAATTTGGCGCCAAAAATCCGCCATTTTGTTTTTTTATTATTTTGATATATCTAGTGTCACTCTCACAGTAAATACAAATCTAACGACACCTCTCAAGCCAAAATCCATCAAGGCGTTTAGGCTGCAGAGCGTGCCAAACAATTATACATACATACATACATACATACATACTCTCGAAAAACATAACCCGCCTTCTGGCGCAGTCGGGTAAAAAATAACAATCTATGGTCGACGAGTACAGAGTTCTTGAATATTGTATAAAATAACTAATAAAAGTCGTTGATTGGCGGTTTCATGCGGAACATTTCATTTTGCGATGTCATACATCGACAAGAAACTATTTTCAAAGGTTTAACCTTATTTGCTCATAGATAGCGCTACGTGTATCAGATTATCGATATCTTATTATCGATAGTTTCAGTTAGCATCCCCTCTCTAGTCGAAAATAAAACATAGGTGCGCTTCGAGGAAATAAAAATTAATATTTTTAATAGTTCCTTGAAGCGCAACTAACGGGTGCGCTTCGAGGAATAAAATAGGTGCGCTTGGAGAGGTGCGCTTCAAAACAGTTGCGCTTCGAGGAATACCTCATACTATGAGAAACCGGAGTTGCGGACTATCTAGCGGGTTTACCGGAGCTCTGGTTCGAAAAGCAGGAGTAGGAACGGGGTGGTTTTTAGTCAGTAAGAGTCTGACACTCCCTCTCGCCTCACCTAAGGCGAGAGAAGTCATTGAATGATTTTCCCCCTTCAAAAAAAAAAAAAAAAATACTATGAGAAAACTTAATTGGTATCAGTTGTAAACCAGATTAAAGTACTGTAACATTGGTAATTAGCTACCTAATTACATTCTCTTCAAGGTGTTTGAAACTTGGATTGGAAGACTGGAACAAAGACTTTCCCTCTCATCAAATTAAATAAACTCACGTAGACTAGAAATAAATCTTGATTAAATTCAAAGGTAGGCACAAACGAATTAACTTTCCGACCAAAGGTAGCGTGTAGGTGTAGGCAGGTATCGACGAACACATCTTTGCGAAAGCAAGTAACTTTATCAGAGAGTATTCAATTGTTTTTTACGAAGTTACCGATTGTCTCAAGGACGTTTTCATTACGTAAATAGAGTTGATTTTCCGTTGACACGAGCTCAGTAAGATTACAGTTAAAGTTGATATTGTATGATGTACTAGCGACCCGCCCCAACTTCGCATGGGTGCAATGGTGATATATTATGCATGTATTATACATAAAAAACTTCCTCTTGAATCACTCTATCTATTAAAAATGACCGCATCAAAATCCTTTGCATAGTTTGTAGGACAGAGAAAGCGACTTTGTTTTATACTATGTATGTAGTGATAGCGGCTGAATTAATTACGAGTACACACAAGCCTGTACATAGGCAGTATACGCAACATGAATGACCTGCCCGTATATCATCGGCGTGTACAAACAAGTTTGTTGACAACAGCTCAAGCCTACCGATCTAACACAAACAAATAGTGCCAACTAACATTTAAAGGGAAACAGCGCAAATTCCGCCGGGAGACAGATCAATAAATCAAAGCTTGCAAAAGTTGCGGACCCTCAAAGTTGGAACCTTCCCTTTTTCTTCACGATCACGACGCCAATCAAATAACTTTCGTGCGCCTTAAGCTTCTAATTTTCCTTCACTAATAATGGGTTGTGAATTTACAACGTTATTTTACATTAAATTTTAAGTACTTAAGCTTAGTATTATGTTGCGGAATTTAGTAGTATTAGACGTGGAAATTGCCTTAAGTAGCTATGTAATCCGATTTCGATGTGTAGACACAGTTTAGATCAAACAGCGCTGTGTACTCTGAAACTATGATAGCAATTAGTCACGTTATTTACAAAGCAATCTGTCAATTATGTAACTGAATATCGATTCGATCACTATTATGTATTATGTGCGATTAGCATTCGTGTTTATGTCAACTATTCAAAGTCAAAGCATTCATTGCAATTAATCCTCAATTTGAAACATCAAATTGAATTGTCCGTCAGTCTCTCTGTCAGTGAAGCTAGGTGCTTATTCCAAAGTGTAGCTTTGAATAGAGAAGAAAGAGCAAGAAACTCCATACATATTGTTTCTTTATTTCATGAACCAATTTTAGTAATCCTTGAAGATCTTTCAAAGGATTTTCTCCACATATCTAGTCTATGTATAGTATGTGAACCTTTGTTCTATCATTTTATTAGATTAGTTTAAAGCCAACGACCTTTGGATACAGACGTTATTCACAAAACGCGACTATTACTCAGAACTTTACTCAAGTAGATGGACTTTGCACAGTCAACAGCTGGTGTTCTTTGCGTCGTCCAAAATATATAAAACTTGCTATACAAAAATAGCTTTTATTACAAACAAAATAAGATCTGTCAGGGTATTAACATTGACATGGGTATGTATTAACGACTTACTTCAATCCCCAATACGTCTGTCAAGTGTGATTGGGGCAATATTCCCTGTGGTCGTTAATTTCCGTGATCAATGGGGGCCCTTTTTCAGTATCGTACAATGGATACATTCAACTTTAATCGAGATTGAGGTTATATTCTTAAAATTGGTGAAGAAATGTAGAGGTTTCCGACAAGACAACTTTTATAAGGCAATTTATGGAAGTAATTATGAGACCATTGTCAAAGTTTATAAGCATTAGTGCTGTGTCTGACTGTAAAGTATAAAAATTGTGGCTGTTTACACATTCTTGGTATAACGTTCGTGTTGGGACACGACAGACCTGCAGTAGCGTCACCCTTTAACTAACTTTGCTGCCATATCTTTAACATCAAGTGCTGGTAATAGTCCCTCTCACCAGGAACAATGCATCGCTACTAACAAGAACAAGCCGCTATATGCTTTTAGTTTCTACTTTCCTGTAGAATCTTTAGAGTGCTCAAACTATTGACCACTTATGTACTAAACGTGTATCATGAGAGAGGTGTTTAATGGGTAAGCATCCTTTGGAATAGACTAGAAAATAATATGTCGAGGACACAATAGCAAGAGAATGACTTATCAGTCGGAAGGTATTGCTGCACAAAGTTTGCTTCTTTTCTCCCAAGCAAAGGTTTGTCCATAACCCCACATTTAAAGTAGAAAGTTAAAAAAAAAAAGTAGAAAGATCACGCATATGTTTCGAGATCACGCATCTGTATCTTGTGGGCTGATTACCCTTTCATAGAGCTTAGTACGAGTTTGTTCCTACGAAACCACGTTCGGTGCTCTGATTGGTTGGTTCATTCGCACTGGCCAATCAGAGCGCCGAACGCCTTCTCGTTTCGTTTTCGTTCAACGTAAAGCAAACTTGTACTAGGGGTACAGAACCTATCAACCTACCCAGGTTTTAAATAATGATTAACAACTGCCAAAATACAAATATTCTTCGTAAAAAGCCTTAAATCGTTGAACAATGCTTAAATTTACTGAAATGTAAACTGATATACTTATATTAAATTTATCTACCCTCTTATCCTCGAAAGTGACATAATTTTAGCATGAAAACATTTACTGTCTACTTAGTTAGTAAATTATATACAACATCAGATGAATTTACATAAGAGTACTAAATGTTGACGGGCAAGTGGCAGATAATTCCTACCCTTTGTATTTGTTTCATGTGCCTAAAGTTCGCCTTGACACAAATATGTTAACAGTGTCATATAAACAAAATAAAGGATAACTATCTAACTTATCTAGTTAGATAGTTATCTTTTATTTTGTTTGTGTTTTATTTTGTAAACCGTGATTTTTAGTTAGTCTACGTATCCGTAGACTAACAAGTACAGTACGCGGCGCGGCGGCATTAGACGCGTCTACGCTACTCATGATTAAGAGTCTCTCTGTAACTCGAAACTAGTAGAGTTTTTCTCCATTAAAGTACGTGAGAATCCGTGAATTTTGTTAATTAAGTATGTTACACGATAGCTATTATAAACATAATATAGATACGTAGATACTAACAAACAGACCAACCAAGACAACTATAATAAACAGTCAAGTTGGAATACACAGAACTATGTAGTTCTGTATCCCAACCGTCATTCATGTACGCAGTTATTACACTCGAGGGAGTCAACTTACAACATAAATACATACATACAAACACACATACATAGTTAACTTTTGGCAAACAAAGCTAGAATTGGTCTATAACTCTACAAGACCAGAGTAACTCCAATTCCAAGTACACTAGGCTGTGTTTCCAAGTGTTACGGCGACGGTCATGAAATTTGAGATAGCGATTATCATTCCTAATTTCCCTGCAAGGGTTGCTGTATAAATGTTTTGTTGTACCGACAGAATAATAAGATTGGCGTTATATAACAGTTGTAATAATGCTAATGACAAAATAAAATGGTTTAATGACATCGCTGTGTTACTTACCACTTCTACCTAACTACTGTTTAATTGTGAGGACCTAAAATTTAAACAAGAAAAGATATTTGGCTATTTATAATATAAAAATAAGTCAGGTTTTCCTTCCTGACGCTATAACTCCAGAGAACAGATTTCCACGATTTTGCATTCGTTGGAAAGGTCCCAGGCTCCGTGAGGTTTATAGCAAAGAAAATCCAGGAAAAAGTTCAAGAGATAAGCAGGAATACGGAGAATTGGTGGCGAAACGGAGTTCGGCGGGTTTAATAGTAATGTATGTTATTATGTATTCAAGGTAAGAACTGAGAGAAGTCAAAGTCAAAGTTCAAAGTCAATTCATTTATTCCAATTAAAACATAAATAGGTACTTTTGAAATGTCAACAAATAAAGAAATAAATAATAGTCTGTCCGTCAGTGAAGCTAGGTGCTCGTTCCAAAGTGTAGCTTCGAATGAAGAAGAACAAGCAAGAAACTCTATAGAGAGAGAAGATTTAAATGCTATGAACATTAATAGCAATACGTATACAAAAATATTAAACTAATGTTATATGATATTTTTGAGCTGTATTTAAGTCAGCATTGTATGTAGTTCCAGTGATTATAAAGACCCTTGTAATTGTTGTGTTATTGACAGTTTTCGGAACGCCATATAAATAAAGCTTTTCGTGAAAATCTGGTCAGTAAATATTGAAAATATCCCTGTTCAATGATGACCAAATGGAAGGCTGAAGGGTGATTGGCCAGATTAACGTCAGTTATTCAATGAGAAACAGGTAAAAATGCAACTTATATTCATTAGAATACATTGGATTTTATGTTTGAATCTTTATATCTATCTCTGCCTACCTCTTCGGGGATAAAAGGCGTGACGCTGCATATCTTTATATCTATACTAGCTACTTCCGCGCGGTTTCACCCGCTCTGCTCGGCTCCTATTGGTCATAGCGTGATGTTTTATAGCCTATAGCCTTCCTCGATAAATGCACTATCCAACACAAAAATAATTATTCAATTCGGACCAGTAGTTCCGGAGATTAGCGCGTTCAAACAAACAAACAAACAATCAAACAAACAAACTCTTCAGCTTTATAATATTTATTATAGTATATTATAGTATATACTAGCTGTGCCCGCGACTTCGTTCGTGTGATTTTCAAGAACAAAAAAACGTCGTTTTGTTAAGAGTATATCACCTTTTTGATGATTTATTATATGTATAGAAGACTAGCAAACCTGGCGAACTCCGTTTCGCCACCGATGGTTTCCCCGTTTTCTTGCTTTTCTCTTGAATTTTTCACGATTTTTCTTTGCTATAAACCTCACGGAGCCCGAGACCTTTTCAACGAATGCAAAACCGTGGAAATCGGTTCGTGCGTTCTGGAGTTATAGCGTCAGGAAGGAAAACCCGACTTATTTTTATATAATAGATTATTCAGGCTTGGCGAAAATTTGATTTAATTTCGTATCTTTAGTAAAATAAATAATTGAAGCTTCTGTCTGAAAATTAAATTGGAAAGACCAACAATTTTCGTGAATTCAGTACAGACCTAATGTCTGTAATTATCAAATGAGGAGAGCCTTTTAATTCATAACTCTAATGAGGCGACCGAAAATGTAAATCCACAGAGGGCAATGTTCTCTATTAGTATTTAACATTTAAAATGAAAATTCGAATATTGAAATCTAAATAATATTTTTTTTACCAAAGACTTTTTTGTGATTCATAAAAAAGTTTTACAATATCTTTGCATTGTAATGTATTGGTAATGGAACGTACCTAATTAAAAAAAGTTTTATAGTCTACATATTAATTTACTGAGCCCTATTACAGTAGGTAATTAATGGTTACGCCTACTTCTCCCCACATTTTCGAGTAAAACCAAATAAAATATTAATATGCCAGCATTAAATATGTTTTAGTACCAGCCTACTTTGTCGCCTACAGTACGTACAAGAGTATAATTACCCAACTTCCCGTAAGTAACGCCTACCCGACCACGATAATTAACGCTAAATACAGAACCATAAAACTAATGACTTACTTATTTCAGTACTACGGTAGAACTGTGTGAAAAGCTTAATATAATAGTTAGTGGTTGACATGCTATTATGCCAATATGTGCACTGTTCTCCATTAGCACCGTAAAATCCAGTTTCAAACTAAACTTCGTGTGTAAACCCAGCGAACTTTTGCTACCCGACTCCATTTCACACGGCTTCCTTACAATATTACTGTATCTTATTAATTTGTAATAGAATTCTAAATGCGAACTAATTGGATTTAAAATAGCACTAATAAAAACAGCTCAATTGGCAAAGCCAACAAAAAAAAAAATGGTCTCGGACAGATTAAACAAATAAAATTCCTCGGGACTTTACGTAGAGCCAATTGGGGCTTCAGAGATTTCGTTCCATTGCCGTCGGAATAAAAAATAAATGAATTTTAAATATCGAGATTGATTGGACGGGGCAACTGGCCGGCGAACTGGGAGCTCAAGCTGACACAGTTTGAATTTCGAACGGAAAACAGTTTCTCAAATTAGTTTGTTTTCTTTATGTTTTGTTTTTGTTCCGATATCGATGTTATTAATTTATTGACGAGTTGAACATTTTGAAATTTGAAAAATATTGCAGGATAAAAATAAAAAGTGACATAAAAATTGTACTTAATAAATTCGAATCATTGAAGTGATACTGAAACAGTATAACTTTACAGAATAAGGGCCCATAAAATCGTAGAACAGAGACCTATTTAGAGTCCCGTTTTATGATCCTAGATTTTACAACGCAATACTTAAGTTGTAAAACCTAGATCGTCTAGTTTTATAACATTTCCGTAATAAATACTAAGTCCTATGAAGGTAGTGTACTTTCTTGTATTAATTGGTGACACAGGACAAAGGCAGGACTTAAGGCTTACGTAATATACTGACATTTAGTTAAGATATCTAAACCAAAAAGGTAAAGAGAAAGAAGGTTTCACTCTGTTAATTATGTTTGCGTTGTAGAGAACAATTAAACGAGCACATGTCAAAATCCTATACCTATATAGGGCTGTCCTATTATTAGGCAGAAGGCAGTACAAAGGGTTCACTTAAATCAATATTGACTTAATTAATTCATCACAGTGCCTAGAACATGTTTATACAACAGCCTTCACAAACCGCAGTTTCACGCATACTGCCAACGACTAAGTGCTGGTAATATTAATTGATATACATCCGATACATAAATTGCGGCTTTGACTTCACCCACACGATATATGAAACTTTAGGAAAGTGAGGTATAAAAACAAATGAATATTAGCCTCTAGCATGGCTTGAAACTAGTCGAGTTCCTCGTCAAACAGTTACGTGAGTAAACCGATAATATAATAATCACAAAAAAAAACAACCTAAAATAGGTTAAACCATCGAAAAAATCAACTATACAGCATTACACACAGATAGACTACTTAACAAAAAGAAAAAAATATTTGTAGAGACTAGAGGCTTTCAGCTTAGGCAAACACTTAATAGCTTTAATGTCGTCCACGGATAGATCACAGTCAGGGTAGGCTATTGAGCGTTACAAAAAATTATAAAAATTCACCCTCAAAAAAGCCCTCCAAGTAACTACACACAAAAAATCATGTCATAAACTCTCTCTTTTGTGATGTGAAGAAAGGACAAACAAACAAACACACTTTTCCATTTATAATATTAGTGAGAAGTATGGATATGTTGTCACAATTTTCATGGATGAAGCGTAAAGTTTAATTTGATGTTTGAAATTCGAGTTAAGTAGCGATCTCGCGTTTGAAGTAGGCATATAGACATGAAGGTTACATACGTTACTCGATTTCAACATATCAACGAGAATAATGATTAATTAGAATTCGTCTTTGAAGCTATTTGTTTAATTATCTTCTTGTTATCTTTTGATGTAGACGTTGTAGATGTCAGAAGTGTCATTGTCAAGCAAAACGTGTTTGGGTCTACTCCCCAGTGCATTGGCCACTGTTATTAGATTTCTGTCCTTCCAAATTGTGTTTGACAATAGGTCCATTATATAGAATAGAATCCATCCATATATAGAATAGAATAGAGCGCTATATTGCATGTCGTGTGTGTTTTTATGTTGCACCTCTGCTGCATAGGTTCATTATTACCATAGGCATATCTACTTAATATCATTGTCTCAAAGGCGGTTCTCAAAGGCAAAGATAAAGTTCGCATAAAAATAGTATTTTAGTAATGTTTCATGATCTTTACTACTAAACAAACGAAAATCCCGTGGCCTTCCGTAATTAACTTTCTAACAACTACGTACCAAACTTGATTTTAAAATCAAGACAGTGTCTCTTGAGGCAACTATAAAGAAAAGATTCCTTGTTTAAAGAACTTATTCATACATTTTTCAGAGTAAAAGTAAAAATGATTTTGCCAGCAGCATTCTTTTTTCTGCTCGCCTATGACTGGGTTTTAATGCTTTTAGTTTGGGTCGCTGTTCACTGCAACATATCTATTAGTTTACATTAACAAGAACTAACTAACTCATATGGAAGTAATATTCCTGATAATATATAACGTATGACAGAAAGGAGTTGCCAGTAAATTACGATGGTAATCCCAACGTTAGACAAAGTTAGTAATTGTCAGAGTCACATTGTAATATTCCAGTCAAATATTGGAACTAGTGCCGTTAATGAAATTCCCCAAACGGAATAGCCAGGGTAGGCAATTTGAGTGGTAGCCTCAGTGACAGAAGTCAATTACTAGTACTGTTATACGTGAAAACGTACCCATTCATATGCAAAATAGTTCCCAAAGTCTTTTGTGTTGTGTAGTTCCAGCAAATGTTTCATTTAAATACAAAACAACTTTTGAACTTCAAAGCACTATATTTAGGCCTTCTATAAAAAGATAGACTAGTGGACCATAAATATTTCATGACAATATAACCAGAACAGCAATTACAGACAAATATTTTACCAAAAAAAAACGCAAGAGAAGAAATGTTTTATACAAATGGCGTCCGTCGTGTTGTTTTGTTGTTTTCCATGAATATTAACTAAGTCCCGTTCTATTTTTCATAAAGATTATTATTTATTTATGTAAATTAAATCCTTGAACAGCATTCCGACCGAATTGTGATAACGTGATAGAATAAAATTCTTTATGAAAGTTATTTTGACGTTGGAAAATGTTCTTTGATTACTTAATCTTTAGTGGGGTGGCCATGTTAATTTTCCGGGCGACGACAAGACTTCATTTAAATTATTTACTTAGGTATTTACGTCGACCGCACCACTTATTTTCTTAGATCCCTCGTTTAATAACTTGTTATTGTAAGGTAGATAGACTCGTAGGTATCTTAATTGCTTGTTTGAAATATGAAACATGAAAAAGTCTGCATTAAAACTAATGATGTCGGTTTCATGATAATTGCGATGTTTGTTTGTTTTCTCGGGCAGATATAGTAATAAGTATCAATTACATTAGAAAGCAGTGTAATAGATAACGTTTGGTGCGGTGGTTAGGCAACCGACTGCCGTATAACGGTGCTACGCGGGTTCGATAGTAACTATTTGTGTGATCTACAAATTGTTGTTTCGGGTCTGGGTATCAATTGTGATTGTAAACGCATTCACGACACAGGAGAAAATACTAGTGTGAGGCAATGTTTTTATAAAAAAAGAATATAATAATGGAGGCACATAAATTATAATTATGATGCATGTAAATGTAAACTACTAAATTAAATAAATACGAAAAAAGAGACGAGAGTATTCACATTTAAAGTTCGTCAAACGAAAAAGTTTGCAACCGCTAATTTTGGTAGGAAACCCATCACAGTTTCGAACTATCCAAATTAGTGCTGCTACTGAAAGCTGTGGTTTGCAACCATGTTTTAAATTTTATGATACGCTTTGCTGTATGGGACATGGAATATGTAGGGTGATGAAATAATTAGAAAGACAGTTAATATCTACATAAATGGCATAATAATTATTGAAAATGTCAACATTTCTCAGATTAACTAAAAATCACGGTTTACTAACGTAAATTAATGGACAAAAATGCTCTACTAGTTTCGAGTCACAGAGGGACTCTTCACCCTGTGGATACGCGGCGAACGTCGCACAGCCTACAACTTACGTGAGTAAACGGTGATTTTTAGTGGATTTACTCTGAACTTACTAAGTTTCCAGTAGATTCGCTCGTGCCTATATCCGACAAGGCATTTAAGCAAAATTTCTACTCACGTATTTTATCTATGTATAGCATGTAAACAACGAAGACAGACAAACGAACACGTCTTTATCTCTATATTAGATAGTATAAATGTTACTTAAGACAAGAACAACATAACTTGGTAGGGAAATTAAAGTCTATGTAAATTCAAGTCAACGAGGCGCGATAAGATAAAAGGCGATAGAACCTATGTGAAAAAGGAATTATGACTCTATTGCAAATACTTAAGATGTATTTTCTTTTGTACTGTAAGTATAGTTTATGTATTCTTTTAAAAAATCTTTAAATTTCCTTTACATTTTATAATAAAAGCTTTTCTTTTTACTTGATTGCTCTGAAAATTGTACGCTTCGTTTATTCTGTTCAAACTTTTAACTATCTATACAATACAATATATATCTACGTAACAATATACATAAATATTATATTACACAACAACGAGAGTGTTTGCAATATCGTTTACAAGCCTACGTACCACATTTTCGCTCCAAAATTCTGTTTATAGTGCCAAAACTACACCGTCCGCTTCGGTTATTAGGCTTCCAATAGTAGTTTACTTATAATAGCCAATCGAAACTACACTGTCTCTCCAAAGGGGACAGACCCTAATCGTTTGAAGCCCGCAAAGCTATCAGAGAATCTGCTATCCCTACACTATTTACTAACCTATTTCCCAAGACCTCTTAAGAGCTCGCCGTACCAACAGCAAACAAAAGTATTTTTTTAAAGATCGTTTCCATTGCAATTTAAAAGAAACGTTGAAAGCAACGACGTTGAAGAAATAGCGCAATAGACTGCAAAAGTTGCACTGGACGAGTGGACGTACAGAAATGCAGTGAAAAGTTTTTGAATAAAACACCGGCGGCGAGGTTTTTGCGCGAGTAAATAACTCGAAGCAGAAAATGTACTCGTGACTTTCACCTCTCGGTCGCAGGTAACGAATGCGGATTTCCAATTTACTTTTTCACTCAGAAAAAACGAAAACGGAAAATGATCCGAGGCAGATGTTCAATTTATTGTAAAATTGCAACAGGAATATTGTGACGGAATTTCGTCTGCCATTGCCAAATGTGGTTGGAAATGTAAAATGATCGTGATTATACTAATACGAGGCACGCATTGTGTTAATGACGCAATTTAAGCGTGAAGCTTTGCCGAAGCGTAAACCGCGCTTGTGCGTGTTCCACCTACTGTAAAATTTTAAACAATACATATTACGCACACAGAGCTAGATTGTGTATAGTTACTATGTGTCTAGTATGTACATACATCACGACAATAACGCCGAGAGTCTAGGATACTCATAATGTAGGTTATGCCTACAAACACAGGTCTTTGATGAAACATAGAAAAACAAGCACACACTTAATCGAACCTTTTCATCTTTAATAACATAATATTCTTTGGCAAAAGATAGGTTTTGGGCAAAAGCATATTACTTAAGTAGGTACATTATAGGTGAACTAAAAGATATTTGAAAACATCGAAAAAAGTCGACAATTTCTTGGTAATTGTTTGCAAGAAACAAGAAAAGTTTCTTTTCAATAAAAATCATATTAAAATCGAGTTAAAGTGCCATAATAGGAAGAACATCTTGTCTTTTATGTACCGACCGTCGTAATTATATTTCCCTTTCCGTCCATAAAACAGCATTTGATCAGTGAAAGGAGCAAGAGAGCGTCAAATTCTTAGGAAGGCGCCTAACGTGGTTGTTTGTAGGGCTAATGTGTAGCTAATAAAAGGGAAAGCTTTTAACGTGAAAAGGATGTCTATATGAAGAAAAACACTATTTTCTGGTGGACATATAAGTGGTTAAGATAACATTCGAGTTATTTATGGATATGTGCCCCATAGTAGCGTAGTATCACTACATAGTATAAAACAAAGTCGCTTTCTCTGTCCCTTTGTATGCTTAAATCTTTAAAACCACGCAACGGATTTTGATGCGGTTTTTTTTAATAGATAAAGTGATTCAAGAGGAAGGTTTATATTGTGTACTTATAATATATCACCATTGCTCCCATGCGAAGCTGGGGCGGGTCGCTAGTTAATAATATAACAGAGGAAAATTTGGTGTATTTACTATAGTAATAATTCTTTCATGTAATAATTTTCGAGAAAATTGACGTTATTGTTACATGTTTTGGCTATTTTCGGGCATATTTCAAGTAGATTGTTATTCTATAAATATATCATTAACGTTGTGTTACAAGCAATCACGAAAGTAAAATTTTAATGTATCAGAATCACAGTTGAAGCAGATCGTTTATCAACGAAAATGATTTCGCAATTTGAAATGAGAAATTGGCGAATTTGCGGAAAATGAAGAGTGGGATAAAAATAGAAACCGCCAAGTTTCCGCTGTAGATTAATTTCGCTGGAAAATTAAAAGCTTTGCAATTTTGAAATAAATGCACGTACAATCGTACATACATAGTTGCGTCCAGATTTAATGGACTGTGGAAATACTATTAAGAACGTTGAAACTTTTATCAAGCTCCCATAAGATACATTTACGTACATTTTTAGCAAACTTACCCCTCGGGCGGCTAAAAGGTAATACGAGAGAAAAATATACTTACCAGGGAAAATGTTGCTGTATTTTACGATATATTTCGTTCGGTTCCCAAACTTCATTACGACTTCGGAACTATAAGCTAACGATCTCCATCGTACGGGTATCGAAATGAAATATAACTTTGAGGAGCTTTTCATTTCCGCACTCTTTATAAAACTCGGAACTTCGATGTGTACTCATACTCAAATCAATTTGAGAAAAGTACTCAAAACAAAGTACACAAAAGAAGTATGAAAACGCTTGTTGTTTGGAAAGTTGGCGAACTGTTATTACGTTGTTATGCTAATTGGTAATTTTGTGATTGTGCAAAAAGCGTGGATAACCGTGTTCCAGCCCGGTAATAGTCATCTCCATCCCACAAAGGTAGTTTTTGTCGTCGCAGCTTTGTGTAGCCAAGCAAAAACCATCAGCGCTTTATTGGAGAAGTACTCTTTGGAGCGTCAGACGGCCCCTAATGAGGATATCGCGACCGACAGACCGAAAGAAGTGCTTATGCCGCCATTTTCACCCGTGAGAATCCTCTGGAGAACAAATGAACAAAGAGGAAAAAACAGAGTGACGGAATATTGAAATAATGATGGGGTTAATTCACTTATTTTCGCAAACAAAAGCTATTCAACCGCCGTCTTTTGGGGGTTGGATAACGTAGAGGTTTTGCGAGTTTTGAAAAGACATTTATGGAATGGAAAGGTGTTTGTTTACTACATAATATTCTACAGATGTTCATGATATACTTTTTTTTATAAAGCTTTTATATTACATTTTAGGCAGCCCTAGCAATGTTTAATCGTGTCCTTTGAAAGCGAGGTTTCACGCAACGAAAAATAATAATAACAGTAGTAAAATTTTCTAAGAAATTCTTAGAGATCTTTTAAAATAAATATTATTTCCAAAGTTGGGTTTGGTGAGGATTTAACCAAAAACTTTTCCGCAATTCAAATCGAATAAAAAAATTGTATTCTTAAAAAGAAAACTTTTGGTTAAACAATGAAGTTCTTTATATTTAAATTGCTAGGCCAGGGTCAGGGTACAAATCAATGTGCCACGGGCCCGCTGCTAATAATTTATACTATTTTTAGTCTCTCAAACCGATCGACCCGCCGCCGGTGAATAAAAGATGAACTTGCAAATGTGGAAGACTACAGCCACAGTACCAATCTTCCTACGGCTCATAGAGATGTTGGAAAACAATAAAACTGGTACCTATGTTGAAAAATTACATGATTATTGTTATACAATTTCGAACAGAAAGCAACTAATATTAGCTAAGGGATATTAGATGTCCTAGGGATTTGCTGTAACTCACACTGAGGGCTCCGGGACTGGTCAAATGTCCAGTTAGAGGACCCGGTTTTTTTCAGTTATCACTAGGGTGATTCCAGTAAGGTCATTCCTTAGTCTAATAAGATAAACGTGGAAATAATCCCAAAAGGCACCATGAAGGTCATGTCAAAATGAGGTTTTTGAATTGTAACTTTTCGTAAGGTCGCCTAGTCGCATGTAATGAGTTATAATTGATTTGCAAATCTAAATAAGTTGTTTTATATTGCATTCACGTGAAACATTTCTTACCCATCATTTATCTATTTGTGGTCGATAATCTGTCGAAGCGGTTGTGGTAAACCATATTGCGGTTGCTCACTAATAAATTGAAATGGATCGCGTAGCACGCTACAATGGGCGATTAGAGGGAGGATAGAATCGACCCCCTAGGAGGGGGTTTCGGTAATCAGAGTATCTATGTAGTGACGTATTGGTACATCACTAATGATGTGTATCACTCACGTACGACATGTAACGTGATACATGTATATTACATTGTGTTGTGTTTGTGTAACGTTCCGCGTGTTTTCTCTGTTAGCGAGACATTCTGTAAATACGCAGTAACATTACGAGTACATCCATTACTATGTTTCATCTTTACGTAGAGATAAGAGGTTTACGAATGGAGCTTATGAGGTTTTCCGCGACATTTATTCTGAATAGGTCTTGTGTAAATTCAAGTATTCAAACAATAAGCTAAATGTCTTACCTAAGTCAAATTTTAGTGACTTGTCGACAATAGAATTAGATTTTGCGTTTTAAAAAAAGACAAAGGGGAAAGAGGGCATAACATTTCAACTCATCTTTTTAACAAAAGTGTGTAGACTAGATACCTCACAATTATTTTAAAAATACAAACAACAGACACAAAGAAATTGACAGACACAAAAAAATATTAATAAAAAATAAGTAGGTACACAATACAATTTACAGTACGGTAGGAGCAACACAAAGGAATAGGACTATAAAAAATAAAAAAATTAACGGCGCGGTTCAGTAACGCCTCAGTTTATCCGAATGGGAGTCCAGCTCAGCATGTGTCAGGTATGATACCTCAGCTGGTATTCTGCTGGATCCCTGCGATGACGTACGGACGTCGGCAGACCGAACAGTGAAATTATCTAGGCGTAATTAGTGCTGTGTGTGGTGAAATAAGGTAGGTGTTAACTTTTTAAACATAAGTGTGTAGACTAGATATCTCACAATTATTTAAAAAAATACGCCTAACTTTAGTTCAATAACAGAAAGAAAAGCTCTAAAATACTAGTACTTTTACTGTAGTAATCATAATAAAAATAATATAAGTTATGAACTATGACTTAAGTAACGCCCAAGTAATATCCATAACGTCCTATCTTGAGCTGCGAACTTTTCTTATCTAATTTGACTCGTCAGCTTGACGCCATTTGGCTTCCTTCCCTTGATGAATTTACGAAAGAGGTCAGGTTATATTTTCATGGACCTCTAGTCGTTACACTTTTTATGTTTAACTAGTTGTCTGTTAGTAGTGACTTCGTCTGTGTTGAATAATGACAGAATTTGGGTTTTTGATTATTTAAATAAAAGTAGCGTAACTTACTCCTTAGTACATCAGCTACCAGCCAATAAAAGTCCCGTCAAAATAAAAGTTCAGCCGTTTAAAAGATTAGCCGGAATAAAGAGACAGACAGATTTGGGGTGTCTCGTAGGTACTCCAATTTTATTTATGAATCTACATAGAATAACTGGCTTTACAAGCTATGTTTCATCAGGTCGGTCGAAGACTTTAAAACATAATTTTTGCCTATACATACTATACAAGTGGCATGACCACTTGGTGTACCTACATGAACAATAATATATTTTTTCTTTTCCTGCTTTTGATATTTGGTACAAGGAAGTGATCGGCAAACGAAATGTGAAACCTTTGCCGATTAATACACCATTTTGCGACCTTCGGTTTCTAACCACCACAAATGTCTAACTTATGGGTAAAAGCGGTCAATGGTTACACATAGAAAACCGACCCTTTTTCCAAATGCTTTTTGATGTTTTTTGGTTCAAAAGCTCATAGGATACGTACATTTATGTCTAAAAGATCTCATGATCTTTCAGAAGATTCCAGCAAAAAGCACTTTAGCTGAACACTATAGATAGAGACTACAAAAACTTAGTTAATTCGCTTTTAGTTCAAAGAAACTGCTACAGACTTGTGGCAAGGGAAACTTGGTAAGAAAATTTAATTGTCTGTAGGTAATTGCAGATACAAGGAGCGATATCGGTACAAAATATCGACAAAAGAATCTCTATTGCAGAAAAAGATTTACCGAGCTGTTATATTCGTTCAGCGTTGATTTCTTTGAGTTGTTGTAAATATTTCTATTGAGTATGAGGTCGAGGATTCCACAGAGTAATAATAAATATTGGATTAAGAATTGTTTTGTGTTTGGCAATAACTTCGTTTTCCAACAAAAATGGCAAAATGTGGAGGCTGAATCAAAGTGTTACCTTTCCCTGTATCTGGAGCACAAAATACGTAAACATTAACATTGATACACTTCCAATTATTTAACACGAAACTGTATTCAATGCTTTTCAAACCGAATTTCGAACAATGCCAATAATTGAATGAACGTATGTCTACAAAATATAACGTTGATCGCACACTCAGCCACATTCGGGCTCGACTGTAGTGAATTCAATGGAACCAGCTCAGAGTTTTCATTTTGTCAACGATTGTACGTAGACTTTTGTTATTTTCTATTGATTCTTTGAGCCTTCGAATACCTATAAAGCTAGTATCATAGTTACGCAATGTTCTCACAATCCAGTAGAAAAGCTCTTAATTGTATTAGCGAGGACATTCTTGTTTTATGTCGGTAATTGATAGCTTGGGAATAAACAAAGAAAGAAGTTATAAGTACCGTTTAAATGACATTAGAGAGTATAATCAGCTGTTGTTTATGGAGGATAAAGAAATAGAGGATTGTTGTTGAATGAATAAGGAAATGAGTGAAGTACATTTCTCTAATTTGTTATATTAGCCGCGTGAGTAAGATTACTTACTTAAGACCAAATGTACAACCCATATAGGTATGCAAAGTAAATAGGTATCTATGATAATTAATACCCAGTATGAAAAACATCTCGTTTCAAACGATAAAGAGCATTTTGAGCGATTTTCCTTCACCTTTGTTAAATAACCACATGAGTATCTACACACCTGGAATCAAACAGTACGAACTGAAAAGATTTTTCTTATTACCACTCATCTTCAGAATATCACGAGTAATAAGTATCACACTGCTCGGAGCGCCCAAATAAACGACGACGGTCGGTCGGCGCGAAAATATTATTTTCTTTTTTTCCCCGAAGACAGAGTCACCTCACAGCATTTGATGTTTCATCCCAAAATAACAACTTTTTTCTTTTTAATATTCAACCTTCATTATAAACGTTGTTATAATGGGACATTATGAATTTCAGAAGCAGGTAACTGATTATACATTAACATAAGTTTGCGACAGGAGATGAAGTACTTTGTTTGTTCCGTCGATGAATATACACACAATGTAATACCTTGTACTTCGCTACTTTGAGTCTTATCGTCTCCCAAATCAATATAAAGTTTAGAAGTCGGGATATTTATGGAAATGTTTCTGTAAGACCCTAAAAATAACTTTTGTAATAAGCAGTTGTACGACTTTATCAACGTTCTTTTTACTTAATCAATTCTCTGAAGGTGTAGGTACTAGGTACACCTGACATTTTCGACGATCTCTGATGGGATAAAAGGTATTTGACTTACAGGAGTTCAAACTAAAAATAAACCTTTTAACTTCGAACCCTTTTTCGGCTAAGAGCGTTAGGGTCATTTTGTAGAAAGAAGAAAAAAAAAACATAAGTGGCTTATCTATATCTCGTCCACAGAAAAAAAAGGTTTTTAGAAAGACGTACTTGTTGCTTATCTCCGACTTTACGGAATATCGGACTCCTGAGACATAGTTGTAAATCTTATTTGGATTGGATCCAAATCCGCTTCACTTCTATTCTCTGTAAGTACAATTTGGCTTACGAAAAAACTGTGAATCGACTCTTCAAGGACATGACAACAATGTTATATAACAATTTTCTTTCTATATAAAATTACTTTTACAAGTTCACGAAACATGTCTAAGCACATTTATTACGATCCATACTGTTTATGTTTTATATAAACAAAATTATCTACGGAAAAGAACTTTTCACGAACCGAAGGGTCCTGACGGAACGCAATTTTCTTTCACTTTATTCCCCCGTAGACATGGTGAGAAGTTACCGTGTGTCTTTGGGGACTACGTTTTATTTCTAAGGCCTTTTAACATAAATATAATTTTCCCATCTTGCTACCGACCCTAGAGTATTACCTTGCTATGCCTGCGCTATGGCAATATCTTTATGATATTATATTGATAAAATAGTAGTTTATTTATTATAAAGGCTTTTTGAATTGTTAATTAACATGTATGGGAATGGAAATCAATCGTGGAAAGCTTAGCCGTAAAGGCGTAAATGTCCATAGCAACGCCTGGCCGCACAGACGTTTTCGGTGGCGGTTGACCGTCTATCTCCGAAATTGAACAGCTCCAATCTCCCTATTAAATTAGGAATAGGATACTGGCCACTTCACGGTTAACGGGAACAATGCAATTAAGATAAAGCGGATTAAGATTATGAGAGTTCGGGGAAGTGAATTAACAATTTAAATTGAGCATCCGTTGTATAATGAACTTCAAATCCTTTTGAACAAGTCTCTATTTCGAATGAAGATGTTTTCAATCAGGTTTAATGTTTTAGCTGACAAATTGTACTTAGCGCAGTACGATTCAATAGAAGTAACTTGAATGCAAGTAAAGACTTGGCATTGTACAAAAGGTATTTGTCTAAAGATTTTATTGGAACACTTTGAGACCGGCGTAGGGGAAACGTGCAGAGCACTTCATATATGTAGTTCAAGTTACTCCTTTGTACCTTGGAGTTAGTAAGAGCTGACTTTAATAGCTGTATAAAATATGTTCGTATTTAACTCAGAACTTAATAGAAGTTTATAGTCACTACGAATGTGGAAACTGTAATGTACGTGAAAGCGATATGAACTATAAGTTTCCTGTTTTAAAAATACATTCACTAAGCATATTGTTACTTGTTGTTTACTTAATGCAGACAGATAAATTGCAATTTTACTTTAAGTAACTATAATGAATTTCAAAATTACCATAAGATTAAACAGTAGGTAATAATTACACCTCAAATTCACAAACGAATCCAATTTCATCAGCACACTCAGTGGCCACGTAAAGCGGAGAGAGATTACCAAGTGTCAGTTACTTTTTGTACGTCTATTGTTCTGTATCTGTCTTGAAGACGAAGTAATTCACCTCCACCTTCCTTCCTCAGCTCTTCAGTCGAATTTTCGGTTCACCGAAGCGTACTCCTTTTCATAGCTACATTCCTTAGAATGCTCCAGAGCCCGTACATTATCTCATGCGAAGAGCTTATATGAGAATGGTTCCACATTTCGCAGTTGAATATTTGAACCATGCAAATGTGTTTGTTGTGTATTTGTGTCCAAATTATAATAGGTTGGATTATTTTGTGCAATTTTGATCAGATAAATTCAAATCTGGGTCAAACACACGTACAATACAGGATAAATGTCCTGTTGATACGTTTTAAATTTTTAACCATAATATTCTGTTTTCTATGACGTGGTGGCTTTTCGAAAATTGTTCATTCATTTAATGAAAACCTAAACCACTTCAAGGAAAACAGACGTGAAATTATAAGTACGTTATATTTAAACATCATATAAATTCACATCCACTCTATAATTAATTTAATTCATATAGAGAAAATAGAAAAGCGCGCTGAATGTTACAGAATTATACAGTATACGCCACATCGCTGCTGAATAAATTAGTTGCTCATACAACTCGGTTCAACGTTGGATATTATTATTTTATTAGCAAGTTATTTATTATTCAACGGTAAGGTAACCAGTGTTCACTAAATAAATCAGCTGTAGCTAATTTTATTTAGATCCACACCAGCTAACCGAATCTCTTGAGTTTTCCGAACAATTTCGAGTATACTTAGGTCCGTCACTAATTGTCAGTATTAAATATTAAATACCTAGTTCTATTTTCGTCGCCGAACGAAAGTAAATTGGCGCTAGAACGGTCGCCTACGCAGTTTCAATAAAATAAACGAAAACCAATTTTGGTCCGCTATTACTCGTAAAACAATCAACCAATCAAAAATCCAATTCGGAACGTTTGTCAAACACTGTGAATCTTTTTTAAAACACAACCGGGATTATGTATAGACGTGAAATTATTTCTTTTTTATGAAAGGGACTAAGCTTGTACCGTAATTAAATACGGGGATCGTCACGTGTTTCAAAAAGAACGATTGATGTTACAAATTGCTTCCATTGTCAGGAGTGAAAAAAAAGTGGATTGACGATATCCAATTTATCAGAAAAAAGAGAAAAATTTAACACCAAAAAAGGTGTAGAGATTGAAAGCAAAAACGGTTTTAGTGGTACATGGAATATTTGTATTAGGACTAGACCTTATTTACCGAGTAAATTAAACATTAACAAGATGGAAAGCCCTCATCTCTATGTAGATTGTGGGTCCGGCCATTTAAGGCTGACTGCGCAACACTGACAAATCACAAATTGGGCAATCTACAGTAGTTATAGAGAATCGAATATCAAACCTTAATGTAATGTTGTTGGAATTGCGGGAGGAGTTATTAGAAAAGTTTTGGGTATCACTGACACGAGCGAGATTTATTGAGATTATATCTCCGAACTAATACATTATCTGCACCGATGACGATTTTGATTACTACACAGTTGACTCGGGTGCGATTCCCGTACGGAACTCTTTGTGTGATTCACTAAATTGTTGTTTCGGGCCTGGGCGTCATGCACCCACGATTCAGGTGAAAATCATAAGGAGGGATAAAAAATTCTGCTTATGTATTTCGTTAAATGAGTTACTTACGTGTATGACACTATGTATTAAGCACTATAAGTCGTGTCTTTGTTCAGTAAAGACATCATGCAGGTTATGTTATATTTGAATTTGAGAGTAAAATGTCATAAAAATTCAATTCCATTCAAACACGGGATTACCGTCACTTTTAGCGTTTGAAAACCCCATCCTGAATATGAAAGAACCAGAGTTTTTATTCAAAATACATATTTTATAGCAAATAGTGCGAAGCTGAACGGATTAGTTCTGACAGAAGGCCACCAAATAATACCGCTATTCAATGCACCACCCAACAAAGAGCTAGTTTCATAATCGATAGTTATGCATTAATATTTTACTCGGGATCTCGTTCACAAAGCTTTGACGATGAACGAACCATAAAAATTTTAAAAATATTCAGGTTTATTATTTAAACGATCAGATTTCGCAATGCATACAAGCACTGCAACGTAGCGGCCATTAGCAATAACTGCGGTAATGCTAGAACAAGTTACGTTTTATACCTCGATTCTACGGTTTAATGGAATGTGAACCCGAGATTTGCTGAAAGCAAGGCAAGTTATTTTTTATTTGAAAGCTTAGTTTGAGTCACTGCTAGTGGCAGTGACTACAGTTCTAATTTGAATTTGTATACTTATAACGACATTATTCCGGATAAATAAGCTAACCGCAAAAGAATTCAACTAAACAGGTTAATTAGGAAAAACTATGAAACATCATCATCATCATCATCATTATATCAGCCAAAAGACGTCCACTGCTGAACATAGGCCTCCTTCAATGACTTCTAGATAGGCCGGTTGGAAACGACCTGCATCCAGCGGCTCTCTGTGACCATACTATTTTATCATTATGACCTAATAACCTAATAAAACATTTACCTACTCTAAATTGTAACTTACAACCAACAAAACAGAATAACATATCACATATTAAAAGGAGATACATTTCAACAAACACGGTAATCCAATCAGTACATCAAATTAGGAACAGAGAAGCTAATACGAGTAAAGAAGACGTATGAAGATTGAATACCGCAGTACATTAGCCGTGTTCTATAGACTTTGTGAAACTTTCCTTTAACGGCGAAATATCAACAAAACTGGGAACTCCCGACAACTAGGTGCTTGAAGCTTGTGGACTAACTGTAAGCCGGATTGAGAACCACGACGAATCTCGGAAACACTTTAGCTGCATAATATAGAAGACAGACTGTAAGCTAGAACTTAGTATCCCCTGTAGAATATACAGCATGCTCAAACTTTGAAGCACTAGTTCCTCGCTTCATAATAGTCAAGGAATTATTACTTGGCTTTCACTATAGTGCTACATAAGTAATGATGTTGGTTGCTTCATACATGTTTGGGTAATGTAATTGAATCACGAATTGTTCAAGGATTATCCTGAAACAGTAACTAATCCTATAAGTACTACACTAGATCGATTGCGACTAATCTCCTAATGACTTGGAACAATTGTTTTCTAATTACAGTAATTGTATTGGTGTACTTATATTGTTTTTTTATGGAATAGTACATGAGCAGATGAGTCACCTGATGGTAAGCGGTCAGCGCCGCCCATGGACACCCGCAACACCAGCGGAGTCACAGGTTTACGCTTTTTTCTTGAAGGTTTGAAGGTCGTATCGGTTCGGAAATACCGCCGACAATTACATAATTTTATAATTATAAATGTATTAAAAATTGTAAAGTTTACGAGTATATTCAGATGAATGTTTATTACTCTTTTACGCCACAATTCTGTGGAAATATATAGAAGGAAGGCGCTTGTTACGTTTATTTCAATTCAAAATTTTACTAGACAAAGTTTTTACGATTTCCATTTAGGAAACGTCTACAGTACTCGTCTGTCGCTTTATACTTTATAGTGTCGTAATTGTAACTATAAATCCATCTTAAACAGAAACTCGAGTAACAATGTCGGTAAAGTTTAAACTATAAAGCACAATCCAATTAATAGTTGTGCAGTTAGTATCGTCACCATCCATAACTGTCGTTCTGTGTCGCTGTACGTTTATCGGGTGCAGACTTCCAAGGACTTAAATTAAAGATAGTGTTGAATAAATTGTTTGGTGTTGCGTAACTTCTATCGTTATTCGTACCTTAACCTTGCAAGCATTTTTTTTTTTGAGAGGGGAAAATCAAATAATGGTGTCCTCTCCCGCCTTGGGTGAGGCGAGAGGGAGTGTCGGACTCTTACTGACTAAAAACCACCCCGTTCCTTCTCTTGCTTTGAGCCGGAGCCCCGGTAACTTGATAAATTGTCCGAAGCTGCATGCGAATCGGGCATCAGCCCTACTGAGCTCCTTTTCTTTTTCTTACTGTTTTCTCGCGAGCCTAGTACCTACTTCTTTTGAGAATAACACACACATCTTATTCCTAGACAAGCAAATTTAAACAAATATTTCCTCACCAAACTCCCTGCGACACTACAAAGCGTTTAATCGAGAGCAAAAGCTAATAAGATATATTTACACAGCACACGTGTGTACGGAGATAATCTTCGAAAGAGAATCTACTATAGTATGAGTGTTCTCAGAACGTTCGACTGCGTTCCCATAAATCTGTAGACACGTTGAGTCGATTTGGTGTGAATATAGCCGGAATAATCTACGGGAGCAGCTAAAACAAACGGCTTACTGCTTTATTCACTTGTATGTGAGTAATACGTGTAAATATTTATTTCGAAACAGTGATTGATTTAAAAGGGTTTTGGTAATCTGATTTAATATATGGCTTTAAAGTTTTTTTCAAGGCTTCAGTTTTGTCAGAGCGCTAATGAATCTCTCAGTTGGTTTTTGATACCCACGAGAATAATAGGGGTGGTAAAAATATATTCTACTTCACATCATCCTATGGCATTAGTTTCATACAGTTTTAACTTGATTAAGTATTATTTTTTGTGTGATTATTTTACGAGGAACTCGACTAGTTTCAAGCCATAGAGGTTCATATTCATGAGCAGCATTCAGCGACACGACGCAACGCGGCGAATATCGCGCTAGTTACATAAATCGCAAAAATACTAATTAACTTAGTATGCACCTCACGAAAGTTATAATATAAACACAGTTTTAAGTTATATTAGAAAAGTTAAAAAGCACGGAGTTTCATAATTTATGATCCAATTTTGACCACAACAGGACAATAAATGTACGCATTTATCATTATTATAGTGATTTACACCGTTTGTATTTTTGTACCGACGATAACATGGCTTTAATCTCCTTCGTCAGCATGAGCACTTCCACATGGAAATAGACTTTTTTACACAACCTGATGACGTCAGCGTCTTTCCCACTTTGCGTTTAGATGCTAATTAAATCTCTCTGTGGACTAAATAAAGCTACGGACAAAAGACAACTGTTTTTCTCTTTTGTGAAACATTTTAAAAATGTATATTAAATTACTTTTGTAATCTCATGTACCTAGTCTTTGTGTTAACATAATGTATGGAAAGTTACTACCACGTTTCACCATTCATAATTTCGTTTCTGTTTTTGTCCATTACTGCTTGATTCATTTTTGGGACTGCTACCTACTTATGGTAGTGAATTTCCAAATTGAAAATCTTCACAATTATTTTAAATTTCGTGCTTAAGCAACCAAACCTGTGACTAGATCACCAAGGTATCCAGGCAATTTTCACATGTTAGGCGTCTTTAAAACAATAGTAGGTATCTACAAAGCGCCCGTGAGCCAGGTTTAGCCCAAATTCGATCGAAACGATTCAATCCCACGCTTTGAAGGCTGAAAGGATTGTACTGGAACTGATTGGATGGAGTGCCAGATCACTAGACTATTGTATACGTACAATTTATTTATCAATAGCCATTTTATTGAACGGGATGAGGACTGTCATGTAGGTACGTATGTGAATGACTGTTGGTGGGTTCTGGGTCATTCCAAAGCGTGGTGAAATTTGTGTTTTAGAATATTACCAAAAATAATGTCTGCGTCGGAATCAGACGAACTACTATAAACTACTTGTAATGAAAATTGTTTTAAAATAAATACTAGAAATAGTCACAATCAAGTCAATTTACTAACACTCGATGAATGGAATGTAATAATATGGGTCGCATGTTGTTGCCGTTGTTTCTTGAGCAAATTAGAGATTTCTTTATTTTCTTCTTAAAGAAAAATAACAAAATTGTCAAGCTCTTTTCAGGGCCCACGAAGTTCGAACGTAATAACAATAAACAAAGTTATGTAATTTTAAGTGTAACAAATAGAGGCATTAATCGACAACTTCAGTAGCGTCTGTTGGTTGTTTGCGTCGAGTTGAAGCGATACGTGTTTAAATGGTCTATGAAACATTACTTCCTTCTGAAGTTTTATCTCTACGAGACGAGAAACAAAAATAACTGCGGCGCCATTCCAACGAGTTAAAAAGGAATAAATTATTTATGTATGCGAGCAAACAACTTTGGACGTGCTACTCGTGGCCATACAACCATAAGTATAGAACTAGGTACATATAAAATATGAAAAATTAGACTGCGCTAACCGCAGTCAGTCTGCGTGTCGGCAGTCGTTTTTTATCTAACGGGAATCTGATCGTATTTTGGTTAAAACCTAGACTTTCAAGGCCAATGGGTATAGCAATGAACTTACTGAAATCAAGGCGAAATTCGATGTATCTGGTTAGTCTATTTCCATGACGACGTTAACGACTGTTCCAGGAATGACAACCGGGACCGTTTGGCCGGTCGATCGGCCGGAACCATACGATATTTGATGCTCGAACATTGTTTATGTTCAGAAAATTATTGTATGTTTAACCTCTAATAACCACCTATCAATACATCTGAGAAATACTAACGGCCAGTCTCTAGCCTTTTTTTTAAGGGGTAATTTGGTGTTGGACAAGGCGACAGGTTGTGTCAGACTCTTACTGACTAAAAATCATCCCGTTCATTTGAACTGGATGGTATTGACGGGATGGTAGTCCACAGCTCCGAAGTCTCCAGCCTAGATCTGTTTGTACATTTGCTTGCTACGCAAAATTCTCTAAACATTGACAAAATTCTATCCCTAGTAAGTAAAAGATAAACATAAAACAGGTGAAGATACCTTACTATGAAATGCAGATACCTTATCCAATTCAGTTCTAGTTTCAGACAGTAGATATTGCAAGTTGTATGACGATACAATAGAGTAGCGACAACTAGTGACAGTAGAGCTTGTTATAGAGCAGCGCGAGTCTGTGAAGCGTTATCTATCTTTGTGTGTGTACGTGTACGTTTCTCTGCAAAACTTCACGATGAAGAATTAAATTACACTCGAGCTGCGCTTCAACGTGTATGCTAATTTATGGATTTTAGTTGCAGACGAGTTTTACTTAGTTATTTTGTCTGGTAGAGTTGGATGTGCTTTTTCTCTTTGCGCTGTTTCGACATTTAATACAATAAGAATTTAACTAACAAGACCATTATTTTTTTATCGTCAACATACTCCAAAATAGTCGGTTCAATGTTTTTGTATTTTATTCGACACTTTTTTGGCAACTTCCAATTAAGTTTGGCTGACACAATTTTCGGAACACTGTCTCTGAATTCTTTTTAACAACAAAATGTATAACATAAAGCTTTGGTCACGTAACTTAAACAGAAATAAGTTTGACACAGTAATTTCTCGCAATTTTCTCCATCAATTTTCTTGTGCCACCCTTTAAAAGGTAAGCATTGTTGTTTGCCGAGTAATTGAGCAGCTGAACACTAGAACGACGACCTATTCCTTGAAATGTCAGACAGCGACTGATCGATATAACGGATGATTCATATGGCAAACCATTTGACGGTAGGCACTATATTTCATAGCTATATATTCATTTTCCCTGTTCTCCCGATAAAAATGTTTCCCAACGTGATTTATATCTAAATCTTTATGCATGAGATTTTTTAGAATACTCCCATTTTACGCTTTAATGAAAGCAACGTACCTTCTCGCAGATAAATTGCTGTTTGGACGTCAAATGCCTTGTATATTTTTCATAATAAATTGTACGTATTTTTATTTTGAAGGTAAATAGATAATATTTTACAGTAAATACGTATTCAATCATAGATTTCGTATAAGCAATACTTTATACATGCATGGGTAAACAAAGACTTTTTTATTTTCTAAGCAATTTACCACTTTGTTTTTTGTTTTTAATTTACTTGTTTCGAATACATTGTGACTGACAAGTCAATCAGCGCAAAATTGCTTACTTGCATTTAAAAATGAACACTATGGAAGAGATTTTAAAGTTTAAACGATCTTTTTCAATTTTACGCTGCGCCGTCAGCCATTTCATTAAATCTGAGCATTGCGGAATCGCATCATCATTTTCTTTGTCTATTTATTTGATGTAAGTATTATTGTAGGACAAAAGTTTTGATGGCATCATTAAGGCATGAAAGACAACGCAAATTACTAGATGGTCATCAGTGACCGTCAGTGGCTATACATATATGACCATCAGTGACGCCGAAGGACACCCGCAACACCATAGGAGTTACAGGTGCCTTTTAAACAGGAAGACGTTCTTTTTTTGAACCTTTAAAGGTTTACGTATGCGATAATAATATATTACTCAGTATAATTATTATATGCTATCGATTTTATTTATATCGTTCGACATTGTGGTCGGATACGTGTGGGAGTTTGATGATAGGAGTAGACTTACTCGAGCAAATAATGTTCCTGAACTATGTGTAATAATGTCGGCTGCTCGTGCCTATCGTGGGATGTCATTAGTGGAAGTGAGCGGGAGACTAATGATCGTACAGATTGACTACTGAACATGCCATCTTGAGTTTGATAATAATTATGATATACATAGGTAATAGAGGGAGGTTTGGTCATTCTCAGTAAGATATTTGTTTTGTTAATGAATGTCAATTATTTAATTCTATGAAACTAGTAAAAATTTGGGGAACAAACTATACACATCGTAACAGGTTACCAAGACTCCTGCTCAAAGCAGGAGAAGGAACAGGTGGTTTTTTTCTGTATGAGTCTGACACTCCCTCTTGACTCACTCAAGGCGGAAGTCGTTGGATGACTTTCCTCCTCAAAAAAAAAAAACTATTCACATATTTTTTTATTATAGGAAATAATATTGCAAACAAACAAGCAGACATGTTGCAACAAAATGCGAGTCACGAGTGGCAAAAGAGAATAAGAAAAAAGGAACAGTTTCCCTCTACTCTGATTAATTATTTTCGTCACTTTCGGCGGAATAAGGTAATTTCCTATGTTATGCGTCCCACGGGAATATTATTTATAAGAGGCAAATTGTCAAAGTGACGACGAGCTTTGATGCCCAGTCAGCAAATTACTCTCAACCGCCATCAGCCGTTTATTAATTAATTTTCTTGAGACACTGTTGAAACTATCTTACGAAGCTTGGGAATATTTCTGACTATTTTCTCAACTTACAAATTAGTTGTGTGTAAAGCGTACATAGGACTTATTGATCCAAGTTCCGAAATTCTTCGCTAAAGGAATGCGATGTATGTGACAGTTTAAGGGTTGAACAGTGACATAGTTTCACGTTTTCTTTAATCCCAAAATTCCTGACTTTGTAACCTAAAAAGAGACAGGTATTTTGGTTAAATACATAACAAATGCGAAAGTTTGTTTGTCTATCTGTCCTGTCGCTATTTATGGGGATGAAGTGCTTCTTTTTTTTTTTGGCGAACGTAAAAAATATAACTAAAGTCAGTTAAAAAAGAACCAAATTTCATACATGTCGATTAAAACAAAATATTTAGTTTTACGTCGAAAACTTAATGAATGGTTCTTAACATTTTAACCAAAAGGCTTTTCATTTTAAAGAGTTAGCTGTTACGTTCTGAAAATAGCCGAGTAAAAAGGTCAAGAATTTTAAATGAAGGCGAAAAACGTATCACGGTTTCTATTGTCTTATGGAGACACAATGGAAAAGTACAATTGCATTTCCATATCTGAGACCAATCTTACCTTAATTAAGTCGAAGGTAAAGAAATGAGGTATCTATAAGTAAATAACTTGTACTTAAAAATGAGGCTTATTACAATACAACACTAAGTCTTTTTTAGACTGACACTTACTACCGTTTGGATAACAGAGATAATAATTAACAGACAAAGTCTTAAAATAATTAATAGCATCATTTTTCTTCATAATTGGTAGACGTAATTTAAACGGTAGGTATAA
The DNA here is from genome assembly GCF_023101765.2 of Spodoptera frugiperda. Classification (NCBI taxonomy): domain Eukaryota; kingdom Metazoa; phylum Arthropoda; class Insecta; order Lepidoptera; family Noctuidae; genus Spodoptera; species Spodoptera frugiperda. The sequence goes on from NC_064216.1 coordinate 6,392,175, forward strand.
TGTTTCATAAAATTTTATTAAGGACCGTTTTTTGAAGCCGAAACATTAATATACAATGTCGCTGAAGAACCAAATTAGATATTTAACAGAAAAAAGTATTTATCACGATCACCGAACGTATATACAAAGTCTGGCCGTATCGATTATTAATACTTTTTACTACATACATATAATATTTGATAAACAAAACTTCATAAATTTATAACAACTCACACGTAAAATATTACGTCGGTTCACTTTAGCTAGTGGTTACTAAGACTACATAAATAATTGAGAAAATATAACTACACCTAAAAGATATATTGTTTTCCTTTCTTTGTGAAAAAGGGACTCACGCAGGTACATATGACGTACCTAAACAAGTCATAACGTATTGACTCCTTTTCATTTTCTTGACACAATGAATAAATAGCAAAGTCAATTCAATTGTAAGACCCGCTTCTTTCTTTAATAACAATTCTAAGTGTATGAGAATACTAAAGGATAGCTTATCCTACAAGTGTAAACTCTTCAAAGGACCTCAACTAGTTCCAAATCACACCAGTAGCTCATACGATCGTTTACTTTACGTTGAACGAAAACTAATCGACACGTCTGATTTGGCGCGAATGAACCAACGAACTCGTTAAACGTAACATGATTAATTCATATTAGCTCCGTATATCTTTATTTTAGCTAAAGAATGGATTGACTAAAATATATACAATCAATCCATTCATTATAACTTTTCATGTATTCCACATCGACTCGACTTGTAATTCACTAACATCAATGAACGTTTATCTCACAATGTCAAATACGCGGAAAATTAAAGAGTGGAAGTATTTATTTAATTCATTACTGGTTGAAAAATAAACAAAACATTCATCAATCATTGAATTATTTCCACGTGGAACGTGTGGGCGGGATAAATATAACCTCCTTCGTTCATTCCTCGTTGTTATTCTGACATATTATATTTAAAACATAATTATGTAACAGAATGTAAAATATTATGTAAAAATATTGTTCATTTGTTTCCAAAAATAATGGAACTGCAGCTGCGAAAAACAACAGAGATATTTTAATTCGTGGTATCGGAACAATATTGGTCAGAGCAAAAATATTTCAATTGGTGCGTAAATATTTATTTGTATCACAAATATTGTGATATTTACAGTAAATATACATATGAGACACTGAATATCAAAACGAAACCGCCTGATCGTATCTCAATTTTTCAATGGATGAAACAAGTATAGAATTTATCTTCTGTTTTATTTACTTTTTATCGTTATACATGAAGTGAACTCCATAAGTTATCATTTCAATGCATTCCATTCTACAGTTCACAGGTAAACAAAAGAAATAAAAGGCATGTCTACATCCCATGGTAAAACCTATAAAATATTTGATAAGGAAACCGGTAATATTTGCAATTATTTTAATATACTACATATGTATTTAGGTAATAATTAAGAAAATGGGTTTTTGTAATAAATACATAATTATATCTATACTGTTATGAAAAATATGAGAAAAACATGGCTACCGACACCATAAAATGTTACGTTACTTATACGTGAAATAAAATCGAAATTCAAATATTTTCTAGCTGGCCACACCAAAAATTTCTAACAGAGCAAATTGGGGATTTGCTTGTGAAAGGCAGAATGTGCCAGTGTCTCCATGTGAGATTCTGACATTCCGCCGAATCTCGTTAAAGCTCGGAGCCGGCTTTCGACCTAGTTGTGTAGAAGGCTATAAGAAACTAACCTAGTATTATATCCGGAGCTGCGGACAACCTAGCGGGTTTACCGGGGCTCCGGCTCGACAAGCAGAAGTAGGAACGGGGTGGTTTTTAGTCAGTGAGATTCTGACATTCCGCTCGCTTTGCCCTGGCGTTAAAGTCTTGGATGATTTTCGACCTAGTTGTAAAAAAAAAAAAAAAAAACTAACCTAGTATTATATGGAGATGACACTACCTTATATTATTAAGTAGAAGTATCCATAAAGGAAGACGAAAGTGAATCTTTAATAGAAATACCTACATACATATTCTACTATATAGTTTTAAGCTAGCTACCTAGTGATTTAAGTGTTTATTTCCCAGTGAAGTAAGCATATTATTGACAATTTCAAAAAGGAAAATTTTATTATTGTGTCGATGGTTAAGTGCTTCATCAGATCCTGGGTTCACGGCAATTTTTTTTAAATTCGATGATCGATGTGTAAAATGTTGATACTCGATCAGATTCTGTAGTTTCACAGGATCCTTCCTTATGACTAATTCCATAAGTAACTAGCGAAAAATATATACAAATCCGCAATTAAAACATGAAAGGAATACAAACATTAGATTTGTAAAATTTAAGCAGATATTTTCGACAACGAATTGAACGTTCATACTCAGAATTTTCCTCAATACAAAAGCTAATCGTACTCTGATTTTGATCACTTATTTTATTATTATTGTATACATTTATATTTATTATAACAACATCTATAAAATGGAACGCGTTTCCATTAATAATATATTTTATGCGTCTTTATTGCTATGTGGGTGTGGTTCCCAATAATCTCTGATCTATCATTGAGGAACTGACGACGCTTATAAATAATAATATATTTTTATATAATATACTGGGGGAAATGGGCTGTTGTTTTTATATGGTTTATTTATGATTGTCTTATTCATTGGCTAATGGATGTAGTGGTTGCAAATGTGATTTTATTGAACTTTTGAGTCCGAATGAATACTGAGTGTCAGTTTATTAATTAATATTCCGGATCTGCGGACAATGTAACAGGTTTCCGAAGCTCCGACTCAAAGCAGGAGAAGGAACGGAGTGGTTTTTAGTCAGTAAGACACTCCTCGCCTCACCCACGGCGGCAGAAGCCATTGGATGATTTTCTCCCATCAAAAAAAAAGTGTGAGTTAATATGATTTGTATTACTGTTTATTTATTAAATTAAAGTGTATCCTCTTTGAGTATAATTTACGTTTTTCTTAAACAAACCGTAACCTATTTCCAGGGGAAATACAAAGAAAGTATCTTTAATCTTGGTTTTCCATTCTAGGCCTCTAATCAAAGGCTCCGCAGCCCTTAAACCGCTGTAGAAAGTCACTAATAAACATAAAGAGGATAACGGCAGATTTGTATGAAAAGTTTTTATTATTTATTTAATGCTGGGTCCCTAAACCATAAATTGCGAATTCAAAATTTGGAACCCTCATAAAAAGGTATATGATATAATCCGTTAAGTGTTTTGGAAAATTATATGGATACTAATTCAATTACTATATATGTACTTTAATATATTTTTACTAGCGACTTGCCGCGGCTTTGCATGGGTGCAACAGTAACCTATTATACATATAAAACTTCCTCTTGAATCACTCTATCTATTAAAAAAACCGCATCTAACTCTGTTGTGTAGTTTTAAAGATTTAAGCATTCAAAGGGACATAGGGACAGAGAAAGCGACTTTGTTTAATACTATGTAGCAATGTAATTTATATAGAACAGAACAATATGATTTATGAACGCAATACCGAGAGATCTCTATATTAGTGAGATGAGATATACAATACATAGCAAACAATACTGGCACTCCATTTAACATGACTAATGATGGAATCCTAATAGCATTTCACGAGATGAGCCTGAACGGATTGACATATGAACTGATTATAGCGATCACGTAATTTAGTGATGTCCAAATCAGTTTAGATGTCAACGACCTCTCGTTTAAACCGATTAAGTGAAGATTTACTTGAGAGCCAACAATGGACTCTGGGCCACTAAAGGACAAAGGATCGTGTGTGTCGAGTGGCCGAGATCTTAACAAGTCCGGTACAATGCAAGCACGCCTGCATAAACTAACAGGCTCCCTGTCTATTAAGGTAAGGCGTTCCCTTTAAGCTCTTTGCCAAGACTTAAGAGATATAATACCTCTCTTATGAGAGAAAGTTTCGTTATTAAATAAGCTTATTGTTTGGACAGAATATTAGATGTTTTAAAGCCTAATTGTGAAATAAGACCGTCCCTAGGGTAAGTCGAGCATGATTTATTGGCCAACAGATGTTCAACTCGAGTACTATAATTTTATAATTATGATGTATTTGGACGCGTTTATTTGGTAACTTATAGGCATCGTTGACGAGTTATAATTAATTACAAAAACAGAAAGTTTGAGTAGAAAATAGCTTGGCATTGAGTAGATGGGGTGATTGTGTAAACTGCAGCAATCAGGGGGAGGCCCAGCCCGGAGGGGGAAAGCAAACGGAGATAAACATAAACACGAGCTATTTGCTGTAAGTGAATGTAACGATTTATATAATTGTAGACTTCATTATCGTATTTCTACGAAGAACAAAGGTTGTTTACAAAACAAAGCTAAACAAAGTCTCAATGTTAGAGAAAAATATAATTTCATATCTACGACGTTATTTATATATATAAAAATCAATTGCTATTCCTTTGTCTCGCTAAAACTCGAGAACGGCTGGACCGATTTGGCAAATTTTGGTCTTGAATTATTTGTAGAAGTCCAGGGAAGGTTTAAAAGGTGAGAAAATATCAAATAATTGACGGAAAAACCCTAAAAACTGCCCTTTCCTTTATCCCATACAAACGTTTTCTAACTAATACGTAGAGTCAATTTGAGCTTTATTGCTATTGGATAAAGTTCATTGTTGGATAAATGCTATTGGATACTAAAAAACAAATGCTATAGATTCCCTACTAATATTATAAATGCGAAAGTAACTCTGTCTGTTTGTAATAGGGATGATGACAGGGTATGAAAATTAAAAATCTAATTAGTCCGTCAGTTAGGTAATAAAAAAATATTAGACACGTATTTTTTTATTTTGTCATATAAGATAACAATACTTAGATAAAACGAATCAAAGTTTAGGAGTGGGAGCTAACTACGTCACTATAGAGTATAAAACGTACTCTAAAGTGACGTCACGCGATATTTAAAATGGATATATCTTCGAAAGTATTTGTTTCCGTAAGAAAATAAAAAATACGTGTCTAATATTTTTAAATAATCTACAAGACGGACATTAAAATAAAAATTAGTCATCTACCCTATTACGCTTTCACGCATAAACCAGTGAACCGATTTTGATGAAATTTGGTACTGAGATAGAATAGACCTTACTTGATACTTTTTATTGCAAAAAAATAGCGGAGAATGGGTAAAAAGAGGGGATGACTGCTCATATGTAAATTCGTCATTTTAAAAGCTGTAACAGTGAAACTTTGTATTTAGACACTTAAAGATAAACGAAAGAACATGGTGTACTTTTTATTGCAAAAAATACGGGAGAGTGGGTAAAAATAGGGGATGAATGGTCATATGGAAATTCGTCATTTTTAAAGCTGTAACAGTGAAATTTTGTATTTAGACACGTAATGAGGAGCGAAAGAACAGGCTACTTTTTAATAAAAAGGGTAGAAGGCGTAGTATGTTTGATAGAGGAGATTAATGTTTGCTTGAAAATTCGTCATTTTCGTTAATACTTATTTAAATACACATATACTTATTTAAATCGCCAATATCCCTACTACCATACTAATGTTATAAATGCGAAAGTAATCCTGTTTGTGTTGAGGTTACGCTTGCACGAATGTTCTTTTTTTTGGAATATAACAACGATACAATGTATTTTTTTATTGATAGGCAATATATAGGAAATTAAAGGATAATAATATAGATAACCTTGGCTACTTTTCATCATGATTATAAAATGATGAATCGGCGGTCGTGGTTTCTTTGGAATACATATCTTTAAAAATGCTAACAGTAACATATTCTCAAGTAATTCACATTTTAGATGACATACGGCAGCATTTTGACCACTAACACCACTACGCGGACGAAGTCGCGGGCAAAAGCTAGATTCGATAAATTTTCATTTGTACATGTCAAATATTTGTTGTTTCTAAATTCAAATTCTGTAAATAATGATTGACATTTATGCATAAACTATGAAAAGGGTGAATAAACAATTGTCTGTATTTTTTTTAATCTATTGAAAATGTTGAAAAGTGCATTAAGCATTAATAGAAATTCCTCAAATATTAATTATGCGGGCGTTCAGAAATAATGACAAATTATCAACAGTTACGCGTGTGTTCAGAAATTTATTTTGTGTAAATTAAAGTTTCTATTCACGTTTTCGAACAAACGATGCTCTTTCAATATAGTCTATTGGTGTGAATGACATTGACATTCGTATTGCGCGTTTTTTAAAATATGCAAAATTAAATGTATATTTTTCAATATTTCTGAGAGATTATCTTAATATTTCTTCGAGTTTTAAAGACTAAGAAGATTTTTATTTGCTAATAAGTGTTTTTTAATCAAGGTAAGTTTACATCTTCATTATTGATTTTTAGTAACTTTTGGTGACTACACAATACTACAATTTGGTATACACGGTTATGCAGAAAATGTATGAGAGCTTTTTATTTTCAGTTGGAATTTCGTTTTTAACAATGCTACCAACCAGACGTACAAGCTTAGGCCGCAGAACTCGAAATACGGCAAGTCAAAGAAATATAAGAGCAAATCAAACTGATGAGCATCGCGAAGCGCGAAATGAACTTAAACTGAATCGATATCAAGATAGAAATGTTGTGTTTAATCCCCACAAAGCTGCATTCAGTTATAATGTGGCAATTGATTACAGTTCAGAGCAAATTGTTGCTATTGGACTAATGAACATTGTGTGTCCACGTTGGGATTGGAATTAAAAAATTAAGCCTCTGGATTGTGTTGCGCCAGCGGCCAAGTCAAATTGACGCCATTGGTACCGCCACCAGAGCCACTACATTCATTGGTTCATTTTTGACTCATATCCAGCAGTACAATAATTGCTTTCAAATGACATCATTTGGGGCAACAAAAGTTATACGAGACAATTTTTTGCCTACTTTTAGCAAGTAAGTATAATGGCAAACGTTTTTTTTTAGTTTTAAAACCATGTAGCTGGTGCAAAATATGTCGAGTCAGTGATGTGTTTATTTTGTAAACAATAAATCAAATTAATAATAATAGTCTATAATCCGAAGACTTAATCAGCAACATTTATAACATGTTGTATTTTATAGTGGCATGAGCAAGATGTTCTTGGTAAAGCCTACTACCTAAAGCTGCCGTGGAAGGCTGTTTAATGTCGAGGTTAAAAGTAGTTTTAATTTGAAATGATGTAAAGTATTGTGGCAGTATTTTGCGAGCCACATGGTGGTACAATTTGCTATACAATTGCCTGTATACATATTTATATTCTTGCAGATTCAGGGATTCAAATATATCATCAAACAGGTTCCTTATTGCCAGTGCCTGTTGAAGACTATACATTTTTGCAAATATATTTTATGGACAATTCAGCAAGAGAAGTCGATCAGCGTTGCGCACACAACAACTCAGTAAAGAGATCCATTGTGATGAACAACTTCAAACATTTTTCCTTCAACACAATGAATTAGTTGCATTAGACCGATGCATTAGACATTCACAAATGCATTAGACCGCATGCCATCAGATAATCACAAAATTGTCATCAGAGCCGATAAGGCGCCTGCAGGACAGTGAAATGATTGAATCCTATGAAATAAATACTATTATGAAAATATATTTTGTTTTTTTTTTAATTAGTAAAGTCCTTTTCAGGTATAGTGAGATCAGGAAATTATGGATTCATTTTTATATGGAGGATATTTATAGATTCCAATTCAAATTGAATAGGGACTCATACATAACTCAGCTATACAAAATAAAGTAGAGCATCATTGCTACGCGAAAGCGGTACGAAGTTCGCTGGGTCAGCTAGTTTCAAATAAAATGATAATAACAACTGGCATATTGTGTTCATACATATACATTTTTATTCTACAATGAAACAAAAATGGCGGTATGATTTTTATAAGCACAACAAGAGATTCACATGATCACATATCAAGTAATATTAGTTCGAAAACACGAAAGCAATGATACGATTAAATGCGGAAAAGTTTCCTTCAATAGAAATCCTTGTATTAGATTTAGGTCAGCGAACACAAGGTATGTAGTGATCCGACTTTCATCCCTACCAATACCCGACATAGGAGAACGTAACTCCATAGTTACACGAACGACAAGTGCTCTTGTTTGCCAAAAGAAAATTCGCAATAATCTTCCAATCGTTCATGTGGAAATACGATAACAATTTGGACGAAGACAATGGGCACATCAGCACGTGTAAAACCGGTTTGAACAAGTCTCCCGGGAGACAGATGAACGATGGAAAAAGGTTTGCGTCAAAGGAACATTTGGCTGATGTTACCGAACAAATAGATTGCAAAGAAAATATTTTGCTTTCTGTTTTGGATTGATTTCAACCTCAACAAATAGAATTATATCGCCAAATATGATAAAAAAATATTTACCAAGATCACCTTTCTTCTGTATCTTTTTTTATATAGGTATCTTTATTCACTATTTAAAGTACGAATAGATGAAGCTCCCTCTATTTAAAACAACGTTGTTCTAGACGTATTTCAAAGAAAGCTTGAACGTTCCTATACAGCCTTTCCTCGCTCAGGAAGCTAAAATCTTCTAAAAGGTATTTTGAAAAATACCGCTGCATTGTGTTTGAATGCAAAATATTTTCCATTATTGTACTCGTACACGTTATTTTTATGACGTTCCCGACATGTAATGTAATAAGGAGTGTTTCGCCAGAATAATAGCGAGACGGGATATCTAGAGAGGGTATTATGATAACTCAGACCTTTATTATTAGAAGTCATAACAGCATGTATTTACCTGTACCAACTTAATGGGAATTTCACACAACACGACCAAATTATGGTCCGTTACTTTTTACTGCGCCGGCCGTCCCTAAAGTGTTAATAACCAGTACATAAACTTCACTGGCTATATAAATCGGACAGGCTGTAGGGGGTTGGCGAAGATAGAACGTGTTTATCTTGGCTCCAGGAAACTTGGCGCCTTCATCACACAAATTTGTTTACGAGATAACAATGGCCTACTTTTTATACCTGTCATAGTTACTTATATTTAGTTAAGGCGACGCGGCGTTATTTGCAAACCAAATAGCATTTTCATTTTGGTCACTTCGGCTTTACTTGAGCTCCATTTGCATTTCTCTTGCCTGAATAATAAGGAGATGAAATATTGTATTCAGCGGGAGTCTAGGCTCCATAGTTATCGTGATTAAGTTTTGGCACAATTCCATATCGTCTTCGCTACAGTAACAAAGATGCAGTATACCAGTTTTATAAGAATTTCGAAATGGCAGAACATTTAAGAAAATTGTAATATCAATTTTTCCGAAATTATGTACATACATAATTTATTACTGACCCAAATCATTACAGTAAGGTCTTTAATACTTGTCACGTACGTTTAATTGCTCAACTTAACATTTTGTTTGATCCTAACGAGCATGTTACGAATAAATGAAAGCAATATAATATAACAAAAACTTTTAAGGCGCGGTGAATAGACAACTTTTATGTATTTGAGGGGTGAAGCAGGTGAAGTGGGTCTCGTGTACTGAGGGGTGCACCGTGCGAATGTCATTGATACGCGTATTCCATTTTATTTAGGAGCGTAATTTCGCTACTTTAGTTTCATGGACGAGTGGCCCAGTGCGTTGCTGTCTAGATTCGCGTTCCGTGATCCTTAAGATCGAATCTCATTACTCGTATTAGTTTTTGTTTTCTTATTTTTTTAAAATTATGTTGTATACATTTTTATTTTATTTTTATTTATTTTTTTATTAGTTTTTTATGACTAAAACCGAAATCAAACAATAATTTACACAAACTTACTACTACTATAGTTTTTGCGCTAGTGACAGTTGCCTGTATGTCGTTGACGTCTCTCAGTACCACATGATTAGGGATGGACATTAGAAAGATCTTTTTTTATCGCTATCGATACTCGCAGCATACATTGAATTCTCTTTAATTTTGTTATTAAAGTGTGTTGTTTAGTTGTGCAGTTTATCTGCATGTATATAATGTCAATATACAGATACAGATTCAGATGATCCTGACTCAGATAATAATATGAGTTTGGACGAATAAAAAGTAAATAATTTTTCTTAGCAACTTTTTAACCCATCTTATAATGTTCCGTTGTTTCATCAACATAATTAAGGGTTTTTTAAAAATAAAAATTGAACTACGCACAATATTTGTTTTCTATTCCAAAAATCATCGACTTCCTATCCATATCCATCATAGCAGTACATCTCATCACTAAACACGTCTATGGTGTTACGTATCGCGTCTGTATCGCTACAAACGCGCGTCGACGGCGCTTTTAAAAAACGTGGTGTGCATAGGCTCTTAGACGCAGTAGGCACTAATCTTTTAAAAACTAAAATAGAGACAGGAGGATATATAAATAAAACACCAATATTAGTATAAAATATGTATTATTCATCTTCAATAATTAGGAGAATGTCATCAAAGAATTGTGTAGGGGGCGGGGTACGTATATTTTCTTGGTATCTTTCCCAATTGAGATAATGGTAACCATATTATACAGGCTGAGATGCACGCCACTGACGAATAACTGATAAAATCGCCACTTCTTCCAAGACTCTTCTGCCAATAGAGTTACTGCGACCAGTCGCAATCGTACAATTAGTTACACAGCGATCCATGTCGTCAATATCCGATTGATAGGCTTAAACAGTTGTCCAAAATAGAGAGTCAGGTAATTTAGAGATGCAAGATCCGTCAAAAGTCCTTTATAAAGCCGAGGTCGTGGGGTTTAACAATAAAACATGGAAAATACGTGCGCACTCAGAACGAAACACAACGAACGAGTGTCATCTGTCAATCGGTGACTGACTGATGTCAGACAGAAGTGTTTTAAGAAGTTTAAATCACAGAGTACGTTATACATACATTATTTTACATACATTATTACACAACTTAATTTAAGTTTTCTCGCTTCCTAGATAGAAACAAGGTACCATATTTTGTGATTTCCTTTAGAAAAATATGACGGTTTTTTTAATATACATTTCAACTAGTTAACTGCTGGGCCCAAAAGTCCCCTTCTCCTTTCAAGAATGGTACGGAACGTTACTGAATGTGTCATCTGCACCATGCTACGCGGTAATAGTATATGAAAAAATAATTGTATTTACACGACCTATAATTCAAATCGATTTCGTACAAAAAAATATACTGACAACCCAACTTAGAAAAAGCTAATTACAAAATAAAATATTACAAACAGCAAAAAGATATGTTAGTGAATGATTATTTTCTGAGCGGCGATTGACACAAACTGACATAGGTCCACCAAGCAGCGCGCCTCAGCGGTCACTGCCGGTCCGCGTAGGAATGAAAGAGAAACGAATAGATGTCATGATCGGACGACTAGGGATTGCAATCCGGTATCATTTTCAATCCGGCCGGATTTCACCGGATTGATGCTAATCCGGCCGGATCCGTCCGGATCCGGCCGGATTTTAAAGTTACTTAGGGTTTGGTATTTAGTGGGTTTTAGTTTTGATAATAATGTATAAAAAGAAAATAAAATACGTATTTATGGAAAATAAAATCACTTTTAATTATATTTTTTGGTATTAATTGTAATTTTTGGTACTATTTGTACTAAATTGGTACTATTTGGAGAAAATTATGAAACTATTTTTAATAATAAACTAATCAGTCTGACTCTCACTTATTGCTGTACCTATATATACTATTAAACTCTTATTAATAATCTACACAGTTACCTATATAACAAAACAGTCTTTTAAATTTGTACTAATAAAATCAACAACTTCAGTTCATAATCCTAAGAAACAAAACAAGAAGCATTTATTTTTTGCAATGCAAAATTCAAATGAAAATTATTTCTGTGCCTGAAAAAACGATCTAAGAAAACAAATAGTGTTTATTGTACTGTCTCCTAGTCTGCTTCTGATGGCACTACAAATATAGCCTCTCTGCCTCAACACTAGTTGGCCTAATCGCCATCAAGTAACTGTTTTTTGCTTTACCGGATCCGCCACCGGATCCGGCGCCGACTCTCCGGATCCGGTAGGTCCAAAAACACGCCGGATCCGCCGGATTACCGGATCCGCCGGACCGGATTGCAATCCCTACGGACGACGTTTTGTTCGATTCGTTCTGAGTTATTTATCATGAATTATATTAATAATTACAAATATCTCATTTCAATCGACAAATAAATAAGGCAGATCCCTTTATTATTTTAAATTACGTCACTGTTATTAATTTTATTAAGATATGTTCATAAATAATATAGTTACAATGGCTAGAATTTCAATTTAAATGGTTAGTTTATGATTTTTTTCTATCGAGAAAATTTATAGAAATCGTGTTTTGAAGAAGGTGGTCCATTCATAAAAATGATCAAGATTAACATATATTTTTTTTGTTGCTCTAACATGTAAACATTGGGCAAAAAAATCTGTTGAATCAATCCTATTTTGACTATGCACAGCGCCTTAACATAATATTATGTAAGATGAATTGAACATGGAACGTATTTGATGTTCGACGTTAGCTAAGAGGAAAAGGGAAAAAAATACAAGCGATGAGAGGAAAAACCCTCCAAGTGTAGACGGAAACGGAACTAACGAGCAATTTCGCAGCTCAAGTAGAACCGCACAACTGTTACACGGTATATGTCTAGTCTGTAGGTACATCATATAGTCTGCTGGCAAACCTTGCACGAAGTTTAACATGACCCATATGTTCATAGCAAGCCGACATATTTGATTGTCGCGGACGCTTTGTGCTGCATGATATAGCCGGTGCATATTTGCATACGTTCGTGTGCAACGTCACCTTCCCGAGCATGCATATTGATTTCTAGCTGCTATATTTCGGCAACAAATTTTACGAAACTGTAATCTTCTGTGAGGTTAAGTTGCCAGAAATGGTTATTACACATAACAAACTTAACACAAACCTACAAAGGTAAGAATACCTATGTAAGTTTGTGTCTTCTTTTGCATTTAGGCTATTTCCTTTGCCAGCCTATGAGTCTATGAGTGAACGTGGAAATGAGATGTTCCACTTTGTACTTGTATCTACGGGTTTGATCAAACTATGAATGGATGCACCAATTGAAATTAATACGTTTTGACTCTGAATACTCTGCTAAAGTTAAGGCAGTATCAGAAATTACCAGGTATTGTGTAGTAATATTTGATATTTTTTATCAAAATCGTACTAGCACCGCTGCGACCCCTTTTTTTTTAAGGGGGAAAATCATCCAATTACTTCTCCCACCTTGGGCGAGGCGAGAGGGAGTGTCAGACTCTTACTGACTAAAAACCACCCCGTTCCTTCTCCTGCTTTTCGAGCCGGAGCCCCGGTAAACCCGCTAGGTAGTCCGCAGCTCCGGATCAGGCATCAGCCCTACTGGGCCCCATCTGTGGACCGCTGCGACCCCTAGTAGCGAATAAATTACCATAAAAAATATACATCAAAAAGTATGCAAAGCCACGGGAGCAACAGAATAAATTCGGGGCAGCAAAAAGGCCCGTAATATAAGAATAGATATAGGTAAGTAAAGAATTTATTCTTTAAACTAATTTATGCAAATAGGTGATAACGAGGTCTATTTACCTTTAATAATAAATTGATTGATTTTATAAGCGAGAAAGAGAGAGAGAGAGAGAGAGAGAGAGAGAGAGAGAGAGAGAGAGAGAGAGAGAGAGCTACATACATATAAAAATGTTGATTTGTTTTTCATTTATATTCATCAATTTGTGAAAGATCTAGAGTTGCAATTAAGCCGTTTTCTGTATCCCTCCACTACCAGTAAATTCTTAAACGTATGTAGTGTGTAAATAGACATACACTCACAGGCACATTTAACCGCCCACCTTAGAAATACGTCACCGCGTTAGTTTGCGATAAGGAATGTTTATCCCGATGGCTGTTATGTTTCAAGTGGCTACTTTGGCAATAAATTAAACACTCTGACCCTTGTTTTTTTTAGAAGTTCCTGCATTCAGATGCATTTTTGTAATTTAGTCGAAATTTTACATTCTCAGCGATCGGGTTAGTGTGAGTTTTAACCTGATTATCCTGCTCTTTTTGGTGTGATTACCATTTTGCCTAACTTCCTGCACCCCCTTGATTATTGTAATCGAATAAAAGTGCCACTGGATGCAACTGGAGCTGCAAGAGCCGTTGTTTTTGCCAATGCTGGGTACAGCCAACGTCGCACTGCTCGGATGCTTGGTGTACCTCGAATCACTGTACGGGATGCTACCAGACCCTTTCGGGAGATGGGTTCCTACACGCGGAGACCGAGACAAGGCCGTCATTGATGCACATCGGCTCGGGACGATCGTTTCATTGTGAACAATGTATTGAGAAATCGCTTTACCACAGCTTTGCTGCCCGAGGTTAGAACTCGCCTATTTGAAATGAGAAATCTCAGCGTAAGTGAACGAACAGCGAGAAGAAGGTTGGCAGATAGGAACCTAACTGCGTTTCGTCCAGCACGTGCCCCAGAATTGCCCACACAGCACCGTAGAGCGCGAATTCAATTTGCGCCAGAATACGCTAACTGGTCTACAGACGAATGGAAGGACGTTCTGTTTTCAGACGAAAGCAGAATAGCCCTATGAGGTCCAGATGGTCGTCAGCAAGTGTACATACGACCAAATGGGAGGTTTGCCCCGTGTACGATATGGAAACTGTGGGTTATCAGGGAGGTTCAATAATGATTTGAGGCGGCATCAGTTACGACGCTCGTACCGATCTCGTAGGGTTTGATAGGTGTAGTGTTATTGCATATCGGGATCTGGAAAAGGGTCTTCAAGACCATATCGTGACATTTGCACCATTTATGGGTGAAAATTTTCAATCAATGCATGACAATGCACGATGTCATGTCGCTAGAATAGTGACCCAGTACCTGGACGAGGACGGTATGCGAATATTACCGTGGCCAGCACGCAGCCCTGGCCTCAATCCAATTGAACACATCTGGGACAACCTTAAAAGATGAGTTCGAGCAAGGGTTCCCGCACCAACGACGATTGGGGAGCTCAAGATTGCTGCAGTTCAGGAGTGACACAACTTCCCTCAATCTGACATCCAAGATGTCACTGATGGCCTTCCAAACCGACTGCAAGAAGTCATCAGAGCCCGAAGGGTAACACCCATTATTAAAATTCAATAAATGAGCCCAGAAACTGAAAAATAACAAATATTGTAAAACAAGAGTTTTCTACAGAAACCTCTAAAAATGCTTTTTTTTATTTGAGTGATGAATAATTTCAGTTTTTAACATGAGTACACAGTATTTAATTAACAAAATATGTCTAGTTTTTAAAAAAAATATCAAACTTTCCCAGGTTTAAGTAGTGTATGAGAAAATCAAGAAAATCAAGGTGGGCGGTTAAATGTGCCTGTGAGTGTACAAAACTAAAGGCACACAGAAGCAAATCTTTCCAAATATGAACCACCAGTTTCTAGAACAGTTGAAAACGAAGTAGTGAACATAGCTGGGCAATCAAGTTGCAGCTGAATATTTCAATAGTCCGCCTCTACAAATAGGGACTAGTTTGCCGACACATCGTTCTACCTCGGAGTTGACCTAATTCGTGAGGAGGCTCTTACAATGGCGGAAGATGACCGATTGCTACAAACTTCCATTTCCTGGCATTTTAACATTGGATAACTAATAATATATTTTGGAATAATTTGAATCTGATTGGTTATTTTAATTGTAAAATGTAAGAGATTTATTGTAC
The DNA here is from genome assembly GCF_023101765.2 of Spodoptera frugiperda. Lineage (NCBI taxonomy): Eukaryota > Metazoa > Arthropoda > Insecta > Lepidoptera > Noctuidae > Spodoptera > Spodoptera frugiperda. The sequence continues at coordinate 6,407,953 of NC_064216.1, forward strand.
TGCTTAATACATTCATAGGTTGGTGCTTAATAGGTTTGATAACATTTACATGGGATTTGAAAGAGGGTCGAAATCCGCTAAGATGAACATCATCCTCCCATTAGTACAAGACTAGTGTTGGGTAAATAGCCGGCTACTTTGAGTTATTATCGATTATAATCCATTAATAGCCATTAATAGCCTACCAATGGATGATAACCCTGCTATTAATGTATAGTTAGAAATATAAATGCTTTTTTTGTTTTATTGTAAAATCTGTGGGTGTAAACATAAATTGTGTGCCTGTACGCAGTGTGATTCAACATATTGTTATTCTTTTTATTTATTTTCACTATTTGTATACGAAAAAGTGTTAATAATAAAATAAATAGGTACACATTTTTCACATTCACGGGAAATTCAGTTTTGTTAATTTAGAGATCCAATACTATAAAAAATATAATTACTATTGACACATCGCTTTGTGATTTAACCATATATGTACCTAATTAATTAATTTTACCTATAAAATAATTTTAACCGATACGTAAAAATGTAAGGTACATTAAGTAAGTTAGTTATTAGCTACATATTTTGAGTCGATAGTAGGTAACATGCATGCGCACTTCCGACGTTTGGCTCCTAAGTTGGAACGGACGGGGGCTGCACTTAAGCGGCTCCTGCCCAACCGCTGGGGGCCAAACGCCTCCTGCCCGAGGTTGTACGCGGGGATCGTGCGGTCCATGGCCCTCTACGGAGCCCCTGTGTGGGCGCCGAACCTGATGCGGCGGCCAACTCGGGCGCTGCTCACGTCCCAGAGGGTCATGGCCATCCGGGTGATTCGCGGATATCGCACGATCTCCGGAGAGGAGGCTAACCTCCTTGCCGGACTACTGCCGTGGGATTTGGAGGCGAAGGTGCTCGCGCGCGTGTTCAGTTTGCGCGCCGACGCGTGTCGCCGGGGCGAAACCCTGCTGCCGCGCCAGATTAGTGCGTGGCGGGATGAGCTCCGGCGCGATCTCATGGCAGAATGGCAGCAACGACTGTGTCGCAACCGAGGGCTGGGCTCGCTGTCATTGCAGCCATAAGTCCCCTCTTTGAGGAGTGGCTTGAGAGGCACCACGGCGTCCTCACCTACCGCCTGACGCAGGTGCTTACCGGACATGGGAGTTTCGGTAGGTTCCTGTTTCTGATTGGGCGGGAGGAAACGCCCGGGTGTCATCACTGTGAGGACCGCCCGGAGGACACAGTGGAGCATACGGTGGCGGTTTGCCCTAGGTGGGCTGAGCACCGCCGTGTCCTCAGGGATGTGGTCGGTGACGGTGACCTCAAGCGTCCGGCATTGGTTCAGACCATGGTGCGGAGCGAGGGGGACTGGGATGCCGTCTCCTCCTTCGTCGGCGAGCAAGGGTAGCTCGCCGCCCGACCAGAACCAGACCCGTGCGTGCGGCGCATCACGTTCCGCGCGCGCCTCAAAGAGCCATCAGACCACCACAGATGGGGCCCAGTAGGGGTGATGCCTGATCCGGAGTTGCGGACTACCTAGCGGGTTTACCGGAGCTCCGGTTCGAACTGCAGATGTAGGAACGGGGTGGTTTTTTGTCAGTAAGAGTTTTACACTCCCTCTCGCCTCACCTAAGGCGAGAGAAGTCATTGGATGATTTCCCCCCTCAAAAAAAAGGAGGTAACATTCATCCCCGCACCCCCGCACCGCAGGAAAAATAACGTAGGTATATATCACACAACTGGAATTTGGAAAACAGACCGTCAAGTATAGATACGGAAAGTGATTTCCACATGGATTCGGAACCTTTCTATCCAACATCAGAAATCGATGAAATATCCTGTGACTGTAATGAACCTGGGGGCCTACTCCGGTTCTCGAATCCGAAGTTTCGTTTAATCTTCGGCCGTAGTTTTTATTGGTTTACTGATAGAATTACTTGAAATAACGTTTTATTTTTAATTTCATATCAAAACCTATTATTTATTTTCATTTCATTCGTTCATTTTAGTTCCCGAAAGTTCGCAATAAATAGAATTGTAGTACGAAATCTGCGAAGTTGCGGACGAAACTTCGCTTTTCGTTGAATAAGAGTAGGCCTGCAACTGCAAGCCTACTTTTAAATTGCACATTTATTTACTGTAAAGAAATATGATGAAAATGAAGTCTAATCTGACAGTCCTAAGCCTGAAAACCATGAAGGGAAATTTTCAATCACTAAAATAACATTAATAGCAGGGTTATCAGCCAAAATTGGCTATTAATGGCTATTAACTGCTTTTAATCGATTATTAGCCAAATGATATTAACCGGATTATTATCATTGCCCATCACTATACAAGACAATCTTGGAGGATTAAATGTATTTGATTTCATCATATTATGGTGTTAGGTAAATATGCTCAAAGATGTAAATGTGCCTTAACACGAAGTTTTATTAATGCATGAACTTTTTATTTTGCGATGAATAAAAAGGACATAAAATTTCAGGTCACGTATAATTTGGTCCTGTTTAACAATGTACATAAATCAGATATTTTAATAATTTACTACCATGATTTGAAACGATAACCGCAAAGCTTACCGCTCTATCCATAATTTATCAGAACGTCAGACAAGTATAAAAAATTAGGAATAGGATTTGGAAAGAAATCTAGCTTACTAGCAGGTACCTAGAAAAACCTAGTTTTTTTCCCCAAAAAGCTAGGCGCCTTTAAAGGTTTCTTTCTCCCCGTCAACAAAAAAAGGTACTACTATAGGTAAAATTTACAGTATCCAAGTACCTTACCTAACGATGAATAACACTAATCTATATTAAATTGCGTTATTGATTTAACTATCACCGCTACACGGAGGGCACGCATGAATTCTATTAACTTGAACGTGTTATTATTTGATGACTTTCCCTTAAGGGAATAATCTTTCCAAAGTACATCATATCGATATTGGATGTCACGTCACTAGTTTATTAAGCTCAGGTGATATTATTATTGGAGAAACTCCCTCTGGGGCTGCAGGTCTATAAAGGATGTGTTATGTGTGTTTGATCTTAAAGCAATTTCCATTATGGGGTCCATATGCATCAGTTTTCCAAATACTATATAAAACGATACTATTTTTTGTATGTAAAGTAACCTGAATATCGATATTCAGCTTATTGCTTTTGTAATAGAATTGATAATCAATTAATGAAGTTTTGGTAGACTGGTGTATAAATTAGAGTTCTCAATTACCCTTTGTTAGCTTTATAGAATTTACTTAATAATATTATGTTCGAGCAATTATGAATGTTCAGGAAAGCTAGGATGTTATCCTTAGATTAGGCAACAAATTAATTAAGAAAATTTTTAGATAGATGTATACAAAATATATACTTAAGTCTAGAATCAGAAATTGTGTACACATCGTTATAACAACTAATGAAGAGAGGGGTCATTTCTCCGGAGCTGCGGACTACCTAGCGAGGCTCCAGCTTGACAAGCAGGAGTAGGAACGGGGTGGTTTTTAGTCAGTAAGAGTCTGACACTCCCTCTCGCCTCGCCAAGGGTGGGAGAAGTCATTGGATGATTTTCCCCCTTAAAAAAGGGGTCATTTCTACTTCTGATTTCTGATCACCTTACAAGCGAATTGTATCACAGTTACAAGGAACATAAGAAAACGTATAAAGATATAAACATAAGAAATATTGGACAACTGAGTTCGTAATCGTAACTTTGTAACTATACCATTACTCGTTTGATAGGTCGGTGATAACTTTCACGAAGTACATTAATATTGCTCTGTATCTGTACCCTTAGTACGAGTTTGCGAGCGTTCGGCGCTCTGATTGGTTGGTTTATTCGAGCCGGCCAATCAAAGCACCGAACGCGCTCTCGTTTCGATTACTTTAAACGCAAAAGCAAACTCATACTAAGGGTACCGTTCACCACGTGTGTTTAACTACTTATGTCCCTTTGAAATGTACACCAAAATAAATATTATACGAGCATACCTTCGGAGAAAATTATCAGTTTTTACTACGGGACAACATATAAAAAATCGGCCTAAAATTGTCCATAAAATGTATCGAAGATTACATACATACTATTCAAGAAATAATTTCGCTTCCATTGAATTTATAGGCGTGTAATAATTTTCTATCATCCATTTTTATCTTTACCAAGATGCTAGTTCAGTTTAAACATGTCAGACATATTTAATAATAGACAAGTGTTCTAACCGGCCGTTTAGAGATAATTAGGGAGATCTTGTGGCTGATATCATGACGATGATGCTTGGTAACTTGATAGCAGATAATAAATTAATACCTCAAACATTTATGTAGAACCTTCTATCTTTAAAAGGCTTAAATAATTATAGAACATATTTTTTTTTTTAATCACAAGATGGGAAGTTCTCATGGCGCCTTCTCGCCTGGGAGAACGAAAGGAACTATCAGACTCTTACTGACTAAAACCCATCCTTGTGTCCCGTCTCACACGTGGGTACGAGGATGCGGGAAACGAAATTCTTCCGCAGCATTATAGAACACAGACAACCTAGATCATTATACAATTACCTAGTACATAATCATAAAATCATTGTTGGTTGTCTTTAATTTCCTCACAACGAGTTATATCACGCGATACGACATTATGAAAGGTCATACCGTTCATAATGTGTCTACTTATACAAGGACATGGACGCAGACTTGATCTTGATTATAAAAGATAACAAATTAAAAATAACAGATTTGTACACATTAATTTAATTCACTTTTGAAAGAAAAAACAAGGTGATCAAAATTAATTCGTTCCATTATTACGATTTCATATTACTATGTCCCATTTGCATCACTACATAGTATGAAACAAAGTCAGTTTTTTGTCCCTATATCCCTATGTATGCTTAAATCTTTAAAACTACGCAACGGATTTTGATGCGGTTTTTTTAATAGATAGAGTGATTCAAGAGGAAGGTTTATAAATATAATATATCACCATTGCACCCATGCGAAGCTGGGGCGGGTCGCTAGTTGTATAATATTTATTATGGGATTTATGAATATCTCAAGGAGCAGGATCAACCAATTTTGAAACCCAATTCACACTCCATGATATTAAAGAAAAATTACGAAAATGGAACACTTAACCCTTTCAGTCATTTTACTTATCAAAACAACGTGTTCAACAATACCTACTCGTAACAAGGCATACATATGTTACAGCCAAAGTAATAAATCTTGATATTATTTATACTGTCTAGCAATTATATATAACGACTACTCAATTTAGATAAAGTGATAAATGACACAAATTTAATCACATTAACTAGCAATTTTATATACTATCTTCGTAGACTTGGATAATGTAATAAAACGAGCAGCATGCAGGCAAACATGCAGCATGTAGCAGGCAGGGTTTCTGTCATGGCTCCGGCGCTGCGGGCCTCCGGCGGCCCCACGCTTTCGCTCACCACCGCAGCTTCGGCTTAATGCAGCCTCAGCCACGGTGGCTCGCTAGCAGCCTCCTGCTCCTTAGCCCGCGGGCCGCCTCGGTCCTAAGCGCCTACGCGAATTTAAATTACACTCTAGGGGTAGGACAAACAAGACTACGTGGAGTCGGTTTTATAGCAATTCGGTTCTGTCACTAACTTTTGTTGCACAGCATAGAAATTTTTAAACGACATTATTATTTAATTGTTACAGGAACTTATAGCAAATTAGTTTGATCGAAATTATATATAGGGCACTACAAGTTCACTACCACCATTTCCTACATAAGTCATTAGGCCTACTAACGTTATGCGACTCAAATTTATGCCAAAACAAATTAGTCTTTGATTTTAAAGACTAATTTTTATTCTTACAAGTTATTCTTACAAGTAAGAGTCTTGTGACATTTTGAGTTACACATGTATTATTACTTTGACTAACTTGGACTTCCTGTTATGAATAATGTCCAGATAAAGTGATTAATTTATTATATTGTCTAGTGAATTTGGTATTTATATACAGTTATTCATAATGACCAGTAATTATGAATAATTGCTATTTAATCACTCTGACTGTAACACATACATGTATAAGGTGTAAGGATATCCGTAGACAACCGAACGATACAATAAATCAGACGATGATAAACATATTATATTTTTCGCACAACAATAAAACCCAAAACTTTTGTACCTTTGGGAAAAGTTCACGGCAACTATTAATACGATAAACAAAGGTCGATTTTGCTTTAAATATGTAATTAACCTGAATTGTTAGGCTATTACTGTAATCAGTATCTTATAATATGTATTGATAATAGATAGGACTATCAGTTTTATCAAGGAAATCGTCCACCTGCAGTATGGATTTGTAATGACTAATACCTAATAAGTATTTTGTTATTATTAATGTAGATTATATCTGATTTTAGTAAGGTAAAATTTACTACCGATTAGGATACCTATGTAACTAGGTATCATTATTTGTAACTTGGGCCTAACAACATATTTTAATGAGTAGTAATACTTATAGCGAAAAGAACTCATACACATATTTTACTTTACTGCTTAGGCCTTAGTTACGTCGTTAATGTTCTGTTGTAAAGATTTACAATATACAACAGACAGCCAAAATAAATATTTACGAAAAAATTTCATAAAATTTTACGATCCATTAATTAAATAAACAAAAAATGAGAGGTCTTGTTTAGGGGAGAATTCTAATAAACAAGATGATTTATAAAAATGGTATTTGAGACTGTTGATGATACAGTCCAGTCATATTTATGTATAACGTAGTTTTATATAAGTAGGTACTAACTACAAAACTTAAAATAAATTATTTGATTTTGAGGCCGACTTTGAGTTTAAGGATTAAAATACCGAAACGGTGATTTTTGTCAGAAAATTTTTAATATGTTTAAAAAAGTTTGCAAAAACATTAAAATTTTACATTAAACAATTTCGGTCACATCATCGTTCACCACCAGGCGAGTTACTTGCCAAACGCCATTCTATACACACAAAAAAATCAAAGTGCAGACGCCTAAAGACCCTACATGTAAAATTGTCTCACTTTCTTGAACTTTTCTTAATGTCCAGTATTTACAGTTTCAAATGATTACAAACAAAAAGAAGTATTCAAAAAAAAACACATCCACCAATCCTCACCAAGTTGCTATCTCCAAAAAAAGACAAGGAACGAACGCAGAAAAGAAAAAAAAAGTTTTAAATAACATTACAAAACATTTCCCTAAAGTAATAAGTAAGTTGTGCTTACGCAGATGTTGTGGTGTTTCATCAAATTCAATTTAATTAGAGCTGAGAATTTCTTAAAGAGAATATTTTTACTTGCGCGCACCGCGCACCTGTTACGTGACTTCATTTAATATTTCCGCCCAACAAATATCAAAAGGCTAACGACGAAAGTAATTTCTTAATGTGACAACATGGAGTAGTATTGTTATGCAAGTAAATAAACTCTATTTTATATGTGGGGGCCGGGAAGTTTAAGACGCCCGTTTCTCATGCATGAGGGCGAGGGTTCCTAAACTACCCGCGGCAAGTACCAATGTGACTTTCTAAGATTATTTAGACATCACTGACAAACGGTGAATGCAAATATCGTGAGGAAACCTGGGCTTATAATTTTTAATTATAAGTTTAAAATCGCCAACCCGCATTGAGCAAGCGTGGCGATTAATGCTCAAACCTTCTCCGTGCGAGAAGAGGCCTTTGTTCAGCAGTGGCCACTTATAGGCTGTTAAAAGTAAAAAAAATAGTTACATTAATAAAATCAGTATTATCACTTACTGTCGCTCTCATCTGAATTCGTATCCGAACACTCACTAGCTCGTTTTTCGCGAAATATGCAGCAGAACATTTTATGTGTGCGCCTAACGAAGTGGCTTCTTGACCGACTGTAGCTCACCGGATTGTTACTCAATTAACAAACAATCAATAGGTCATTAAAATGCAGTACAGACAACGATATACCAAAAAGGTTCTGCCTGTGCTACAAATATGACGTCACAAAACCGTACAGCAACCTGCTGACCCAAAAGTTACCTTGTTACGTTTACATAACAATCAAATTGAGTTTTGCGACTTTTGAATAGAATTTTTAACTAAATTGGGCAACGTTCAGTCATTTTATCAACTGAACTGGCCGGTTTATAGTTGTGATATATTTGTTTTTAGTGGAAACGTTCCAGTTTTGCCTTTTGAATTTGATTTCTAAAGCCGACATTATTAACCCGTAGCTGCGACGTGACATTATGAAGTTTGAAATAACCCTCGCCAGGCTTGCCGCGATATTGAATGTCACAGAAACGTCTCATGAGTATTTCCGATACGTAGACTGCCTAAATAGGTGTGAAATATTCTTCTAGGGGCTAGAAATCCTATGGTGCGGAGCGAGAGGGACTGGGATGCCGTCTCCTCCTTCTGCGAAGCAGTCATGCTAGCTAAGGAGGAGGCGGGGCGCGTGAGAGAACAAACCTCCTCACGCCCCAGCCGTCGCGAAAGACACTCCGGGCGTAGGGGATCCCGAGACGATCTCCGGCCACCGTAGTGCGGGCCTGCGGACGGCGAGCAAGGGTAGCTCACCGCCCGAACAGAACCAGACCCGTGCGTGCGGCGCGTCGCGTTCCGCGCGCGCCTCAAAGAGCCATCAGACCACCACAGATGGGGCCCAATAGGGCTGATGCCTGACCCGGAGCTGCGGACTACCTAGCGGGTTTACCGGGGCTCCGGCTCGAAAAGCAGGAGAAGGAACGGGGTGGTTTTTAGTCAGTAAGAGTCTGACACTCCCTCTCGCCTCACCCAAGGCGAGAAAAGTCATTGGATGATATTTCCCCCTCAAAAAAAAAAAAAAAAAGGGGCTAGAAATCCTACATGCTCACAATACATAATCTGTTACATATTACAATATTCACTGGAAGTATCATGATGATAAATCTCAAAGAAATATTGGTAGTTATTACAGAACGAATATGTTGTTACACGGACGCCAATGTTAACGTAGACCCGTAGCCTATTTCTAGTTAAGACTCTCGTAAATCCACTACACCAATAGTACCAATACCGATATCTCGTAAATAAGTGGGATTATGGATTTTTGTTAGTCTTACACAAAAAATAGTAAAGGGATTTAGATGAAATCTGTCACACACGCCATGCGTTCAGTACACTTAGTAAGAGTTTGCTAAACTCTTACTTCTGGTACTGTTCATCATGGCGAGTGCTATAATACTACTTATGTTACAAATCTACACATATGTTACGAAACGTTGCATGTGCTACGATACTACTCGTATTTATTTATTTATTTAACAAATATGGAAGACTAACAGCTAATAGAACAGACAGTACCTAGAAATTGTATGTGAGACTGACAGCCAATAACAAGTCTTCACTTATTAAAAATGTATGCTATGATACTACGCACATGTTACAATACCTATCTTGTATTTTTAACTGTTGTAATATATATATTTATAATAAGTCACGGATAATAAAGGGTGATTTATTATTTCACCTTATAGGACAAAGTCGTACTCGAAGAAATTTTGTAAACATAGTAGGTAAACAGTTTGAATCATCAGTACCGTACATTAAGTAGTGACGGATACATTACAACTATACATATAGTGATTAAAATGCTCGTCAAACTTAATGTGTATATTGTACAACGCCCCTGGGACTCCCTTGTAGACCACTTCAATTAATTGGAGTAATCTCTTAGTCTTACCGACCTAGCCTACTTTTAGCTAGAAATAGACGGAGGAAATAGCTTGGATTTCTGCAAAGGTATTCTATGATGCCTTTTTGTGGCCTTTCGTTCGTTTTGTGTTCAGTTTGATATGTGAACTTTAAAAGGTAAATGTGTTTGGCGTTTGAATGGATAGGTCTGTTTCCGATGTAATATGATTGCATAATAATAGTGGCTTTTTAAATAATAATAGACAAAGATAAATAAATGACCCACTTCCGAATAGTATGTTATTATTCCGTGCAATATTAAATTATGAAAAGAAACAGTATAATTTGTGAAATAAATTGTATTGTATAGTAAAAGTGCTTTGTTTTCATCAATGACTTATCACAATTACTAGAAAAAGAAGCAATCTAATCTGCTGAATTAAAATTAATCGTTATTATGTTTCATGTATAATTAAGGCCGGGAACCTTCAAACAAAGCGATTATTTGGAGTGGGTAGTTAATTATTTATATTTAGACATTTTCTTTAATGAAATTAGAATGGAAATAACCTTTGAATTCAAAAGATCTTCGACATTGAAAAACCTTGATTTCAGTCGCTTAGTGACGGTTAATGACTGGACAAAACAATGTTTTGACCTTGAATAGAACGAAAAACAAATACATCTAGAATATACCATAGGATTTTTATTTGAGTTTAAAAGAGTTTAATTTCTGTCTATTTAAAAAAGGTATTTCAACAATATTTTATTCTAAAAAATGTCTTACATTAATTATTATGCGTCATGTCGCGGAATGCTGCTCATGAATATGAGCCTCTAGCATGGCTTGAAACTAGTTGAGTTCCTCGTCAAACAAATACGTGAGTAAGCCGATAACATAATAATTAATTTAGTATGTCTCACGAAAGTTACCTACAATAAATGTCTTACGTGTCCAATTCGCAATATGCCTTTATTTTTGCCAATTCCATGCCATTAAACTATGTTCTACATGTGAACCAATTCCACCAATCATATCCCAAAGAAAGTCATTGAAAAAATGTGAGTTCCTAGTTTCAGCTCTCGACGTCACCAATTTGCGGACAGTGAGTGTCTTGAAGTACACTTACATATTATGTTCCAAAGTTACAAATTGTTGACAAAAAACTCAGAATTAAAAAAAAAAACAAAACACAAAACGACAATTCGACGTCATAGAGTGAATCAGCGTTTTTACGATAAAAGCAAAATGGCGTAAGTCACACCCTGGTAATAAAATTGTACGTGGATAGAGCATAGAGGGGCAGTAGAGGTGGGTAGGTGGTACTCGTAGTACCGACTGCCAAGTGTCACGTACCATCGACTCGGTGCCGTGTGTATCGACTCCCAATCATCCATCACAATTATTCCCACCTTCCCCAGTCACGATACTTGGAAATGTCAATTCCCTTTGTTCTTTTCACTCACTCCTGTTTACGGCGACATTTTCTCGTGCACAAAAGAATGTCCATTATTTTTTACTACGGACTAAGAAGAGGTTTTTCTCCAACGATTACATAGACAAAGGTGATAATGCGTTTCTTTCTTGTTATCCATAGTAATAAAGTATAACTGCTAATCTCTTTCACGTCGATTAAAAAGCCTTATTATGTTTGTCACTGCTATTTTTTGAGCAACCTTGTCAAAATTACTTGGAAGTTTGTTTTAGCTTTAAATGTTTTGGACTAAGATCATAGTGGCATATTCATGAATATTTACCATCTCCTGATTAAGTAGGGCGGGCCCTGGTAGGGTCTGTGTTGATCTACATGAATTTTAACTAGTATACCATTAAGGGTTTATGAGTTTTATAAAGGTAAAAGTTTCCTGGAAATACTTTAATTTATTGTACCTTCGGGTTTATAGTCCATAAGAATAAGTATGCTTGCCTATCACTTTCTGTCTTAAATCTTCCACTGAACAGTTTTATAGATATCAATGAACTTTTCCTCAGATAGGAGTCCTAAAGATACAAGGAAAAAGGTAGTAAAATCCTTGGAAAATTTCAATTCAGCGAAATCATCAATTACTCGCCTGTTTCGTCCACTGGTCCCTCCGAAATGACCTCTCATTTTATAATCCGTTAATAAATCACCTCCGTTTGTTAGCGACCAGTTTTTATGAACATGTTTTTATTTTTAAACGGGAGCCCAGAACAATGGCCTTGTATTTTCGGTTGTCAAAAACACATCAAAGTTTTAGGGTTAAAACGTGGGTCTATTGTTTGTAGTTCCTAAGGTCCTTGCAGATGTCAAGTCAAAAGTTAAAGACAATTACGTAAATGGAGTTGTGTAAGTACGTACATATGTATGTGGTCCCTTCTTGTCAGATTGTCAAATAGTGAGCTAAAGCCGTGCCTCATATATTTTGGAGCAAGGGTTTGCGATAACATCGTGGTGCTATTGTGCAGGCGACTATATGGTCATGTTAACTAATTAATTATATCTGCTTCAAAGAGACCCTCTAGTTTGAAGTTTCTTGTTTGATGTAACTAACGGGACACCGTTTGTGATAATTAAATCCGGCCAATGTGTAGGATGTAGTTTCTGGAGTTGATTGGCTTTATAGGGTCCTAGAAACCATCTTCAGTATAAAACTTTCCGTAAGAATTTGTCAGCGTATTTGTTGACGACTTGTTTTGGTAGTTAAACGCAATTCTGGAGTAATTTATCAAATTGGGTGTGAATAAAAATGTCACACTTAAAACTGAGTATATTATATGGTGAGTTTCAACTATTTCTCGCCTAAAAATCAATGTTTACTCAACGATATCACAAAACAAACGAGATAAAACAAACACAAAAGATAACGTTGAAAAGCCATCCAACTACATAATAACAAACAGTGGAAACTCGATAGCATCAATATTTTCCGAAGCCACATAGATTGGAGCAATAACATTGAGTAGTAAAAGCTGAATGGATAAAGAACCGCTTATCCATCATCCCGCGATTCATTGGTTTTATATCCATTTGGGCTTAGAGCGAGGAAATTCGCGAATAAAATGAAGTGGAAAATAACCTGATGTGTCGGGGTCAGGGGGCCGGTGCCTCTGTCTGCCGTTCCACCAGCAGCCACAGCAAGGCATCCCGGTGCCTCACTCCACCACCAGCGCTTATCTCAGTCCTCGCATCATTATGTACGCAAGAGTTTACCAACAAAACCCTATTCGAGCATTGTTCGTAATACAACTGTTCTACAGAATACAAATCTACATTGTAACTTATGAAAAACTGTTCCTATATTTATGTTAAGCATTCATAAATTCTCCAAATATTTATTTTCATATGAAATTAAACTTTTTCCCTCGGAAAGTTTTTCATTTATCAATTCTAACACGAAAAGTTTATTATTTTCCTGACAGCTTATTTATTCACGCGTACGACTGCAACAGTTTATATGGAACACGCTAGTTGACTGACATGAGACATACTAATTGCCACTTCACTTCACTCGGTTAAGGAAACTAAAGCGAATTAGTATCGGCATTGTCGAAGAAAGCGACACGGGACGCGCCCGCCCTCCGCCGCGATCTGCGCTCAACTGCGGAATATGAATGAAGTCGATGAGGGTTTCTCATTTTCAGCGTCCTGAAAAAATTGCTAAATCCTCATGTTTATTGGGGTCCCGTGAAGGCCAAAAGGTTCAATGAGGATACTTGAACCCTTCGCAACAGCGTATCATCAACTCGATTGCCAAAATAGAGTCCAATATCACGGATATTATGCCGCAATGACGAAATAGTGCGCGATAGTAGCCAATTCACACTTAATCCCGTCGAGCCTTCAGCGTTTGTCTTAATAATGGGAAAATATAGCGGTGTGTGGCAAGTTTGTTTATAAGGGAACCTCGCGATCGATGGTAGGTGTTGGCTCCGAAACGGATTTAAAACATAAATACTTTAGGAGACAAACGATCTTTTACCAGATACGTAGCTTTAATTGCAAAAGTTGTATCAGTTAAATGGGAACAGTTACGAATATCGTCAACTTTAGAAGGCCACAAAAGGAACGAATCGCAAAGTTAGCAACGTTTGTTTATTTCCGTTTGAAAGAGCAGTAACGAAATACAATATATTTTATCCCCTTTTGGTCGAGCTTACCTACTACTTTTTGTCTCAAAAGCTATTAAAATGTTGATGAGTTTTTTTCGAGTACTTTTATCGTAAGATTTCGTTATTTATTCATGAAATAATCAAAGGGCTTGTTGTTGGGTAAAATTTTGTTTTAATGAAAATATACCCACTTCGTATTTCGTCTACTTTTTCATCACTATTGAATAAAGAGCCATCAAATTGGTTCAATATTAGTTTATGAAGGATCTTGAAGTAAATACAATGTCTGGTATTTCAATAAAAGTTAGCTCGTACTAATTTGCCTATAATTTGGGTACTGCTTTTAAATTGTGAAAGAAATCGCAGGTTCAGTGGTGGAAAAGACGTGCCTCTGACTTGTCTACTGGGTCATCCATTGTTTTATGACTAATCACGGAAAACACCAAAAGACTTAGGGTGGTTTTCTACAAGAGATGTGCTATGTAGCTGTACGAGAAAGATGCATAGCAACTCGAATATGCAATGTATCGATAGAAGGGAAGCCATCCATAGCACACATCCATAGCACGCATCCATAGCACGTATCCTTTCATATAAACATAGCTTAATACAAAGCACATATCCTTCCATATAAACATAGCTTAGCTGAGTTCGTTTTGCATCGCAGTGCAATGAAGATTATGTTTACAAATAAATATGACCGGTAGAAGCCAAACACATCCACAGCAAAGCATTTAGTTGAGAAAACAATAACATGAGAGGAATTTGTTGGTGCCAATTATAAAATTAAATAATTGTACTGTTTCATTAATTATACAAATAGGTACAAATACCTAATTAAACAATCAGCCATATTGCATCGGATTGCAATGAACGGATTAATTGAATAATTAATATGGATTCCACATAGATACATGATTATGGGTGCATCTGATTGCGAGGAATATAAATGTTGCCTATAAATGTTATTATTATATTTTTTAAATAGATACTATCTAAAACAATGTTACCTATTACTATGTAAGTAGATTAAGTATTTTGCGGGCGTCCAAAAGTGCTCATAGCCCATAACTATGGGAATATTACTGTATTAATATTGTAGACCACACTGCACTTAAAGGTACCTATTAAAATAGCAAACACTTTTATTAAAGATATCGATGTTATGCTATAAACGGGGGTTCCCAACCTTTTCGGGACCACTTTTATAATCCTTGTTACTGCTACTTTTACGCTACAGTACGTTGCCGTTGTGGTAAACACAAATTTTCTTGAGTGCTGTCTCCTTTGATATAAGTTGAATTTGAGCTATAACTATCGTATTTATTGAACAGAGGTGTTAGTCCTGGCTCTTTTTTTATTTCCTGTACCATTTTTTGACTTCTAAACATCACTAGTGGTTCACGAGTTACTGGTTGGGTACAACTGTTATAAACAACCAATTATCTAGTAGGCAATAATTTAACTCTGCACGAAATATCAAGAAAATCTCTAAAAATCCATCCGAATAAAATAGGTAAGGGTAAGGAAATGCGTAGAAGAAAAGGTAAAATTTATTAAGTTTTGATCGAAAATCTGATTTAGTAAGTTAGGTACGTGTGCCTAGAATAATTTATTTTAGGGAAAAATGTTCGGCGTTACCCAACCTAATACACGATTCGACACTTTTCACATAATATACATACCTATATAGAAAATATATACCACATAGGTTCCCTTTATAATATGAAGTCTACAGATTTTTCACTTTGCAAATTATTATAATGGAGTATTTCTTAGACATTCAGAAACAATATTAACCGCTTATTGTAAACTGTTTGACTTTTTAATAAAATACATTTTGCTATTTTTTGTCTGTTGTGTTTGTACCTAATTGTCATAACAAAACGAACATGAAAGAAATATTATAGCAACAGGAAAACGAATTGAACATTCATATTTCTTAGGATAACACCTATAGATTCACTTTAATGATGTGTATGAAGGACGTTTATTACAATGACTGGTTCTAAATTGAAGATTAAGATATTAAGACGTTACTAAAAAAAATATTCGGGATAAAATATTCCAGGTCTAAAACCGGAAAGTCCGAATTATTGTTAATATCAGATCTCTATAAATCTGATAGAATGGTGACCGATCCAATGACGCCAGATGCAACGTCTGTATGAAGATATTAAGATCTTGAGCGCGGTGCAAAATATTGACAATACTGAGCGCGATCCTGTCGGTCGCAAACACTCTCAAAACCCTTAGCTACACTACTTCCTTGTAAACAGTATAAGTATTGTAACTTTGTGAGGAAGTTAAAACAATTTTCTCTAAGATTGTAAAGATAGTATGAGAATTAACCACTTGTCTGTCGGTATATAAGACACAATAGAAAACACATTGTGTCTCGCGTAGATCTGCGTTCCGACAGACAACGGGTTAAGAATCAAATGTGTGCCTATCAGGAATAAGCAAAAATGTAAACGTATACTAAAATAGAGAGACAATATAAATAGATATTAAATGTTTCACCATCTCATTTTTACATATTATCTAGTAAAATGACACCTTATTTTGTAAAATAAAAATATAAAACGATCCGTACCAGCACAATATCGATGTTCCCGCGATTGCACACTATTAACAGTATTAACGCTTCGCCGCGAAAGCGCTAACAGACGAATATGTTTGCTAATTGTTACAGCACTTGTTACATGTATCACTTACCTGTAGCCGAGCCGCTGTTCACCACGGTCTTGTTCGAGGCTGTGCTTGACGTCATAGGTTTCGGGTTAGGATTCGGTAATGAGTTCGTCGACTGAGGGGAGTTCTTCACGCATGGTGAGGACGGTAATGACAGCGGAGATGATAGCCTCAACGGAGACGTTGGGGTGCCCAAATTGGACGGAAGAGACATCTTCGAATCCGAGGAAATGATTGAATTCACTTTGATAGATATATCGGAATTATCGTCCGTTGGTTCTGGAGTACAGAGGACTGTAGGCAGTGACACCCTATGCGTGTTGCTGATTGTAGGTTTCTGCTCTGTTTCTGGTGAATCCGCCATTTTGTTCTGCAACAAAGATATTAATAAAGTAAGGAAAAAATTTAAAGGAATGCGTCAGGAATATGAATTCAAGGAATCATGTGTGAAATGCGTACTGGAATCTATTGTAAAAAATACAAACATACGGGATAATTTTCCGGTTGTTCACGCTGTTTGGATATAGGTAAAGCTTTTGTTATTGTGATTAATTAGTTATGTACAAGAAGTGGTGAAATACGTCGGTCAGCAAGACAAACAAATAGGTACCAAGTTTCTACGTTTTTTAAATGTGAACTACAACTGGACACAAATGTTAGTGGTAATATTTACACTTCTTATTTTTTATTTATGCCGCCGACGTACAGGCGTTTACGTAAATATTTAAAACCTTCCGTAGTAATACTATTTTTAATATTGGCTTGTAGTGATTTAGCGCTTAATCACGCGAGACTGATACACACCTTATTTACCGTGTCCAGTGGATAATAACAACCGATACCTAAGATAGAGTTGCGCGAATTAAAATAAAGACGATCACAATATAATCATACACCAATAGACCCTTTGCAACTTTTAAAGTTATACATATTTAAACTTAAAATAAAAATAATAGTCAGTTTTTCTGTCATAAAAGTTCAGCAAGATGCACATTGCACAGTATAAATTATACGGAACGAATTTAGTAGTAAATCATATAATAAACTATATATGTAATATCTGTAATTTTATTGGTTAGGTACTTTTTTAGTTAGATTTCGTTTGATGTCAATGATGTATTAAAAAATATCCAAAAAGTTATAACACCTCGTGGTATAACGTTTTTCAATTACGTAAGTTGACACTTCAACGATCAAATAAGTAACCTCCAATATTTCTATACAAATTATTTAATATCAGTTAAATCATTAAAATACGAGATACCAACCACATTAATCAAGAAAAACAATAGAGTAAATAGCTTGGGTTACTTTTGTTAGTAGGTATCTAAACTTACACCTGATTTGCTTTGTTTACAGGTAAATAAAATACATTAAACTTTTGGTTAGTTGAAAAGTCTGACCAAGCTTTAAAATATTTTGGGTTGAAATGTTTCAGAAATAATCTGTAACCGCTGTCGATAAAGTGAACAATACGAAAATTGTCCAGCGAAAATTTGAATTGAAGAATTGTACAACAATACTAGTAAAGGCTAGTTAGTATCCAGCGCATACCTTGTCATTCATCAATTACTAGTCAAGTAGTCACACATTGCTTCGCTGTAAAGTGATAATAAGACGTGTTTGAAGTGGAGTGGCGGGCTAGCCGGCACGCCAGCACACGCCAGTGAGGAGCCGTAGGACGGCCGAGCCCGACACGTAGCCGCCACACGGCCCACGCGCGAACTACAGCGACAGAGCGAGACGGCTGTACTGACGCAGATACAAGCTGATGTGTCCTCGGTTTATATCGCTCATTCAATGAGTTGAACAGTTCGTTTGTATATGAGCGACACAGGCGTTGTCGCTGCTCGTTGCCGACAAAACTTCTAACATTGTTTTCAAATAAAGTGTGCATAGTGCTAACAAATATTGTTTCTACGCGCAAAGTTTATAAATAGCAGTGATTGTACCACGACCATGTGTAACCCGGAGGTAGTTAAACCTTTACCACTAGCCCTACGAGTGGTTCATGTGCTGAGATTAATATTAGCGATCGTCGGGAAGTTTGTCTTAAGTTTGTACTATGGAACCGAAGGAGAAAAGATTCCACCAATATACGATGATATCCTGAAACAGCCAGCTATTGTAGTTGCGAAGAAAATTCGGAATAAAGAGGTAAGTTTTGAACAGTATAATAAAAATTTTAGAGAATAGAAAGTAAGTTCTGCCGTTATGGAAAAACTTTTCACTGAGGCTTTTAAATTGAAAGTAGCTGACTCTGTTCGCGTTGATGTAGTGTTATTATTTGCAAACATGAACATGACAACAGTTAGCCGGCAAACACGCAGGTTTATAGCCAGTGATGTAACATTTAAAGAGGAAACACAATACGTGATGCAAGTATGTAGGTGCTATGTAACAAGTAAATTGAATGGGAACAGAATGACTATTTGGTTAAAAATACGTGCTCTTCGAGGCATGTAGGTATATGGTATAATCTACCTACTAGTGGTTGCTGCGATTATACCGGTTATTCGTGTTATTTTACTTTTATTTCATTTAAGTAGAAGTTATGTTTACACAGGTCGACTGATAACTATAACTAGGTAAGAGTTGGTCGCTATGCATTTAAAAATACAGTTTCATAACAAAACGTTGATATCTGTAGCATAACACTTGGTATCAAGGTTCAAACTGTAAAAATAATGACTCATTACGAGCACGTTCTTATCTTCTTAGCAAATGATTAGATTATTGGAAATTATCCTGCGTATTTACTTAGATTAAAACGTTTGCAATGTTATTACAAGGATCAAGGATAATGTTTAATGAATCTCATTGGACCATTAGAAGACTTTATAGCGCTCCGCTGTTCGAAAATTGGATTATATTTTTATTTTTCAATGACCTTCTTAATTAAATGGGTTTTGATTTGATTTATATTACTATAGAAAACGAAGATTTCTTTTATCGGTTGCTTTTTAAATACATTATGTTAAACACGAGATAAACTTCGTACCTAACATAAAAACGTGACTTTAATCAAAGTATTTCGTATTTTTATCTCTTAGTACATTGAGCGTGTAGTCCTCCAAATTTCAAGTTCACGTTATAACCTTGACATTATAACCGCCACATACATATTTATTGTTAAATGCCCTTGTATAGTTCACAAATTATACTATTTATTGATGTCTTTAGTAAATAACGATTCTAATATTTCAAGTCAGTTTTGTTTATGATTATGGCTTCATATTTGTCTGACTTTTTTTCGAACCAACAAGCCTTTTACTAGGTGAACCTATCTGGTTTTCATTTAAAGAATCATAACTTGATGCCTATATTTAGATAGACTATCTTCCACCAGAATAGATCTATCAAACCATAACCTAAATCGATAAGACTAACGTTAGTCTGGAATTTCGTACACAGATAACAAATATTATTCGTATGACTTTTACCTCACAAATAAAGATTTACGGCTCTGTGAAAATAATTTTCTTAATTACTAATTTACGTTTACCATTATAATGAGCGTATTTTAACATGAATATTTCAGCTGTGCGGAGTCGGCAGGCACCTAATTAATGTTCACGATTAAGATTAAAAATTGAAATTCTTTTAGGTCATGGCATAGCAACGATGTTTTGTAAATAAACTTGCTTTTGCCCTGGATTTCGTAAGCACATAAGTTTAATAAAATTAGGGCTTATGTGCGTTTTTTATATTTGCTATGAAACTATAGGTACCAAACCTCATCTTTCCAATAGGTAGATTCCAGTAGTTTTGGTTAAGTGTTGTTTATTTCTCAGTAGGTGAAGAGTTTTTGTCTTCAAACTTAAGTCACGTAGGCCATTGTCTGACTTTTTTCTGTTTCAAACCTTGCACAAAAGTGTCAATTTGCGTCTAGCTTCTAGAAAAACATTAACTACTTCAATTATATCACAAAAGCATTAAGTTCCGAGCATACGATACAAGCTTGACTGTTTGGGTAACCCAGTAGTGCTTCTTCTAGTATGTTCCTAATAACATAACTCAGGAAAAGTGGGTTAACTATCCTATTCTGCGAACTCACTCGTGGAGAAACAAGATTTTGTTGTGAATAATGTAGGAAACTAAATAGGCAATATAACAGGTATAACAAGCTAGTTATGACTCAAGTATAGACGGCACAAAAGCCTTTTGTTACCTGTGTCGTGGATAAAACCACTTTGTATTGTCTCCGATGCGAATTCCGCATAATCGTCTAATATCCAAAGTGGGCTTAACTATTCATGTTGAGGAAAAAACTGGTCGTGTATTGAATTGAAGGATATCCGAAGTAGATTGTCTTCTTTGTTGAATTTGAATAAAGCTTATAGGTCATTAGTAAGACTAGAAAATCTTGTTATAGCTACATGACATAATGGCTAAATTAAGCTGATTCCTAAATTCAATTCAAAATGCCAAATACAATAAACAGGTGAATGTTGGTGGCCACAATTGGACCAAAACAAAACTAATTAGATTCAACTTGGTTCGGGACATCGTGGAAATTTCCCGTCGAGGGAATATTTTGGAATGAAAACAATGTTACCTGCCATTTTCGTGTCTCGGTAGGATTATTTAATATTGTTCTTCACATAAATAAAGAAAAAGTAAACAAAGGTTTGTTTTAACTGACTTCCCAGAATAAATGTAAAAGTTAATAACTATATTACATTTTTGTTATGTAATCACATGAAACAGCTGTAGGTACGTATTTGTATAAAATGATCTCGACAGATAGACCATAAAAGTCTTGACAAACGATAATTAAAATCTGGTTTTACGAGTCACCTAACTAGTTAGGTATTTTTTTTATTATTCATGAAGGTTATATTTAAGATAGATAAACAGCTTGATTGAAATTCTGCTAGGAAAATAGCTTGATTGAAACATGATGATTGTTAAAAGCAATGTAACAGTGTATGGGATCGATTGAAATTCGGTATGCTTGGTATAAATCAGATTATAAATAGAGATCCTTGCGCAGTATACCACCATAAACATGAATGCGCATACGCGTATTAGTGAGCCGTTTGTACTACAAAATTGTATTTGTTTCGAGTCTATTATTTCATTTCTTAGTGTTGTAGTGACTAAATATATTTATTTTTCCTCTGATTCTATTGTATTCTGTTGTAACTAAGTAGCATTTCTTTTTATTTCTCTATGACATAAAACATCTAAATATATAAAACTCAAAGGTGACTGACTGACTGACATAGTGATCTATCAACGCACAGCTGAAACCACTGGACGGATCGGGCTGAAATTTGGCATGCAGGTAGATGTTATGACGTAGGCATCCGCTAAGAAAGGATTTTGATCAATTTTACCCCCAAGGGGATAAAATAGGGGATGAAAGTTTGTATGAAACTTTGTCAATTTTAAACCAATCGGACTGAGACTTTGCATGCATAAAGCTACTATGGCGTAGGCAACCCTTAAGAAAGGATTTTGATAAATTCCATTCTTAAGGGGATAAAATAGGGGATGAAAGTTTGTATACATCTTCTTAGATTTTATGAAGAAGTCCTGATGACGAATCAAAATTTTATGATGACGTTTGCTTAAATACGATTTTGATTAATTCAACCCCCATTCAACCCCCACGGGTGATAAAATAAGGGATGATGAAGGATGTAAAATGTATTAGTTTGAACCTATCAGTACGTAATGGAACGAACAAAATAATGTTTAGTCTAAATATATAAAACTCAAAGGTGACTGACTGACTGACTGACTGACTGACATAGTAATCTATCAACGCACAGCCCAAACCACTGGACGGATCGGGCTGAAATTTGGCATGCAGGTAGATGTTATGACGTAGGCATCCGCTAAGAAAGGATTTTGATCAATTCTACCCCCAAGGGGATAAAATAGGGGATGAAAGTTTGTATGAAACTTTGTCAATTTTAAACCAATCGGACTGAGACTTTGCATGCATAAAGCTACTATGGCGTAGGCAACCCTTAAGAAAGGATTTTGATAAATTCCATACCTAAGGGGATAAAATAGGGGATGAAAGTTTGTATACATCTTCTTAGATTTTATGAAAAAGTCCTGATGACGAATCAGAATTTTATGATGACGTTCGCTTAAATACGATTTTGATTAATTCAACCCTCATTCAACCCCCACAGGTGATAAAATAAGGGATGATGAAGGATGTAAAATGTATTAGTTTGAACCTATCAGTACGTAATGGAACGAACAAAATAATGTTTAGTTAATAGCCTAATGACAGATTAGTAAAGAATATTGTGTACAAAGAAGTTTTGTAGGCCCTAATTTTTTACACACGCTAAACAAAAGTAAAGCCGCAAAAACCATACCTAATTAATAATAATACTTCTTAACGCGAGCGAAGCCGCGGGCAAAAGCTAGTAGTAATATATTATTAATATAATTATCTATGACAGAACATTTAATGAATTCAGGTTTTTATTGCTATTCTATTATAAAATGTTTATACTGGTATTTATTTGTATTTATATTCATAGTTTGTGGCGTCTGCGTAATTAATTATTGGGCTATAACGACATTAGGTACCTATAAAATAAAATGTGCCAACGAGAGGGCTTAGTACGAGTCTGGCTTCGTTTAACGAGATCGAAACGTTACTTGTATTTAGCCCTCTGATTGGGTCATTGGTATAGGCCAACCAGAGCGCCGAACTTGGTAACCATATTAATTTATAGGGTTATTACACATATAATAAAGTTTTTATAAGAAATATAAGCATAAATTAGCCATTTATGTTTGGACACGATTACGTAACAACATAATTCAGAAGCATTCTATTGTTTTTCAATGTCTTGATATTTCAACATTGATATTGGAGTTCAATGACCTGGCCAAGTCATTGAACTCCAATATCAGTAATCAGTAATCATAATCTGGCGAGATTATATGTACCTAGGCACATATACGTACACAAATATTTTTTGCACATAAGAAATACTAACGATTGTTAAGATTAGATTAATCAAAATTATCGTTTCTATTCTTAAGTAACGATGGCAGTATTGTTGTGGATTTGGCTGAAGAAAAACAAAATTTTGGGCCTATATAGGCATATAAAAACAGCAGGAAACGTAGCACCCAATGTTGATTGATCAACGACGCAACTAGTAGCATAATTCTGTTTAAATGGGTTCACAATGCGACTTGAATTGACTGAGAGCATTGCCAGTGTACTGAGATGGTAGAACATGCTCTTTTGTTGTACAAGAAGTATGAAATAGATCGAGATTGTTCGCTTTGTAAGCAGTCTTTTAAGGTTAGAAAGACTTTTGAATGTATGAAAAGTTTTGGGCCAGTAAATATTGAGGGCTAATCCTTTTCCCTAATAAATTTGTTTAAACTTGGAGGACATGAGATTAGGATATGATTTTTAACAGGAAAGTAAGGTTAACAAGTTTTACAAAAAAAGGAAAATAAATACGGCGTTGTCTTCTTATAACAGTGAGGGATAATTCATATTGTAGACCCAAGTCGAGCTGCGGACTACCAAGTGGGTTTACCGGAGCTCCAGCTCGAGAAGCAGGAGTAGGAACGGGGTATTTTTTTGTCAGTAAGAGCCTGGCACTCACTCTCGCTTCGCCCAAGTCGAGAGAAGACATAGCATAATTTTCGCCCCTCAAAAAAGTGTTACTTGAATCTAAGTTGGTGATAAGTAGGTACCTACTAGGTAAAAGTACTATGACGTAAGTTAAAACGGAATATGCAAATAAACTATGACCCGTGTTAGGATTAATTGACTCAATTTGTTTCAAATGTCCCAACTTCCCAAGACTGTTGGGCGAAGTAAACTTCTTGCTTTGTTACCTTCCAATTTCGATTCAAATTATTTTAATTACCTGTAAAGGCTTGTGGGCAAAGTTTCTAATGGGGGTACTGAAGTAAGCTAAAGACGATTGCGGTTAAGTACTTAAGTTTAAACTTGGTAATTATATGTAATGATTGTAACCTAAACCGACGCGTATGCATGAAAAAATTGATGACTGTTGATGAAGTGAAAGAGGTATGTAAGATTGGTAGCAATTGGAGTTCTTGCTTGCTCAGGTAGGTAGGTAGATATGCATGTATGATTGTATTCAGGATACTTGGATCGGAATAGCGACAGATGGTCCAAACTGTCCTTGATAACATTTACAGCAGTCGTTAACAAAAACGTAACAAATTAGAAACTTTATTTTATATCTTTAAGATAAGGTTGCATTTTGATTATCTAGGTAATAACTAACTACACATGAAGAATTGTAAATTATATCTATTCTTCCTAATAGACAAATAGGTATCTAGTTTTTATGAAATGACTTATATGCATTCTTAGTCCTCTATATGGTTTATGGCACAAAGTACAATAACACAAACGTTTACTTAAAAAAAAACTTTATTTTGAACTAAAAATACAAGGTCTTTTAACTTTAAGCTGTTTAAAATGTTTTAAGTTGCTTTTCATGTTAATTTAACTGGATCAAAGAGAAAGGGTTGCATTGTGCGTATGTTTTATTTGTGAAAGTAATTTGGTATGTCTCAAAACAGTTTCTCCAAAACGGCAGGACAGATTTGTGTCATTATTTTTTCTTAAGGAATTAAGTGAAATAATTAATTTTGATTGTAATCTTGACAATCTTAACCTTGGTAGATTTTTTTTATATAAAAAAAAAAATGTTGTCGACGTGATTCTTATCATTTAGGTTACACTTGAGAAACTTGAAAAGACATTCTTATATAATTTAATTATATTTTTTAATTACAGATCACGAGCGTGGAAGTGGTGGAAGCATGTATACGTCGGATTAAAGATGTTAATTCTGCCTTAAACTTCTTCGTCGAAGATCGATTCGAAGCGGCTTTGAAGGAAGCACGCGAGGCCGATGAACTCGTCCGAAGCGGTTCGATGTCGGCCACCCAGTTGGAACAAGAGAAACCCTTCCTCGGCGTTCCATTTACAACCAAAGACTGTATAGCTGTCAAAGGTACGTTATACTAAACGATAGATAAGCTAGATATAGTTTTCATAAAATCCAGGCAGCCATGGAATCATTAGACTAAGATATAAATGGTACCGTAGTTTTTGGTTAAGTACCTATTCCTGATATTTCGGCAGTAGAAAGCATTTGAAATGTTCTACACATTTATCGCCATTTTTTGCCTATTAAGTTAAGCGTCTTACCTTTGAATAAGTAATGAGAAAAAGAAATACACAGTAGACACGTCTTTATAATAAATTAATAACTTTTATGAATAATATTAGAAGAAGATAACAGTAGCTAAAATAATATTTTATTATAATTTGCATGAATGATAGTTATTTGTTACATACACATATGCTCGTCATTTTTTTTATCAAAAATACATAATTTTCAAGGGTGTCTCGACTTATTATCAAAGTATTCGATTACATTTCAAATCTCGAGTTTATTAGTTAGATTCTGACATCTGACAATGATGCCAGTACGAAGAATTATATTGACTTTAAAAAGAGGTCACACGAAAGAGGTTATATGACCATCAATTGTGAGTAATTGACAATAGTGTAGGTAGGTTTTTGCGTCCATGTAGGTAGATAAGTGTAGCTAGCGCTGTAATTGTGCACTGTTTCATAATTAAAACAGAAAATTATTATGGTGGTAGGTAATTTTCTACCTGACTCCATTAATGATCGTGATTAATTAGGCACTTACATGACCTGAAACCTTGGTCGTTAAAAAAACGACCCTAATAGACAATTCATTCATGCAGTTATATAATAAGTATTATGAATATATTAATATTTATAAAAAGATAACAATATGTCATATAATAGTGAGTAACAGTAAGTATATGACGATTTATTATGCCTTAATATTTTTGTTCACACAAATAGTAGATTACCTAAATAACTAATGTGAAAAATAAGTAAAGTGTTAGGTATAACTCATATTGTTTACTGAATTACACCTACGATGAAGATAGTCCATGTTTTTTTGTAAAAAACGAACATTGGACGTTATATCATTCTTAAAAGGCTTTAATTATGTGGGTAAATCCACTGTAGACGCGGCTTACGCCCAAAGCACAGACTGATCTCAATTATTATGTCTATTCAATAATCAGTACTTTTAACATATACAAACTTATATCCTTGTTTTCTTCACGGTTCTGTAAAACTGTAACTTGGTCAGGGTCGGTCATTTTTATTGACAAGTATATACAGTAGTAGACTGCACAACTAATTGACACACACATTTAATAAAAAAATTCAAGAGAATTAAATGTATGCTGCGAGTATCGATAGCGATAAAAAAAGATTTTTTAATGGAAACGTCAACGTCTACTGACATCTTCAGCCGCATCTTAGAGCGCATTAGGTATAATATAACGAGAGATACAACGAGTAACAAAGTATAACTATTACTTTACAAGTAGTAGGTACCTAAAGAACGTGATAATATAATATTAAGTAATTGTTAACTAATTACACCTAACTATTTGATGGTAGTCCAATGTTGGACATTGGACTATCGTCAGGCTACAGTAGTTAGGCTGAATAATATTATGCACAGCTGATTCAATTATTATGTCTATTCAATTTTGTATTTTATTTAAGCCTCCATACTTGGTGGTCATTTCTCATTGGAGGTATTGGAATTGAATCCAGACTTTGAAAAATTACCTAATTATTAGGAAAGACTTGACATTTTATCTATGATGGGACTCATGAGAAGAATTCGGTTATAAGGTGACTGGAATACCTACATTAAATGTGTAAGGTAGGTCTATTGACAGTTCTTCAAAGAATTGTAGGTATTGGCGTTCCATAGTCTCTGCCTATCCTCATGAGAAATAGGTGTGAGAATATGTATGTTCTTCCATTTTCCCCTTTCCTTTAAAAAAGGCATGAAGTGTTTAATACTCAGTACAAAAATTAATTATCCTTTTCGATGATTACAGGATTGCACCAAACAGCCGGTGTGGTACTTCGCAAAGATTTTATCGCTGAAAAGGACTGCGATGTGATCATGCTGTTAAGACAGAATGGTGCCATCATCCTGGGACTCACGAATGTTCCTGAATTGTGCATGTGGTTAGTACCAATATAATATTTCATTATTTTTAGTAGGTACATGATTTCATTATATCCTAATAGGTTGTTATGCAAGACGAATACGCAGATATTATATTTGTACGCAGCCGAGTAGTTTCTTGTAGACCATCAAAGTCTAAATGTAGGAGGCAGAAAACTAACTTTACAGGGAGGCAGACAAATACCTTTTTATGGACTAGAGGACCTCTTATCAGTACATTGCACTTGCAACCCCTACACTGGATGAATTACAAAACCTTTTATAATAAATGTTCCAGGTGGGAGACCCATAATCACATCCATGGCAGAACGAACAACGCTTACAACACCACAAGGATGGTTGGTGGGTCATCTGGCGGAGAGGGGTGCTGCCAGTCTGCTGCTGGAAGCGTCTTCGGTATAGGTGCGTATAATAAAGCACTTTTTTCAATCTTCTATCAAGATATACAAGCTCATAATATACAAGGAGGCATTAAAAGAGCTGATAGTGGTACCTATAAAGATAAGTAGAATATTCAATGTTAACGTTTGTCTGTCTACCATCAGAACGGTCTGTAAGTTTTGTTTCCACATTTAACAGACTACATACAAACATTAGCCTACCTAGATCAGTTTTTACTCTGCTATTAATAAATATTTCGTCAGCGCAATCCAATGTATGTTTATTTTATTCACGTTTTTACGATACTAATTTTACTAATGCGTTTCTGTGTCATCATTTAGCCACTTTATCCTTGAATGTTGAATCAATACGGACATTTACTCGTATTGGGCTTAGGTTACTATTTGACAATAAGAGTAATGTTATACCTAATGATTGTTTTGTAATTTAAGGTTCCGACATCGGTGGTTCGATACGCATGCCAGCCTACTTCAACGGAATTTTCGGTCACAAGCCATCACGAAACATCGTCTCAAACGAAGGACAGTATCCAGTCCCGGAGTCTGATTTATTAAATTCATTCTTGGGTAAGAATTTTAATAATTTTCCTAGGCTGGTACTACTAATCGAACTTGATCATTAATAATATGCTTTAGTTTATGAACTGATAGGTATAACACATTATTAATTTAAATATGTCGTTATTCACAGGTATTGGTCCAATGACCAGACATGCAGTGGACTTGAAGCCTATCATGAAGGTTATATCAGGACACAACGCTAAGAAACTTAATCTAGATGAGCCTGTCGATATTAAAAAACTCAGGTATTTCTACCAGTTTAGCACAAATGGTCCATTGGTGGACGCTGTTGATCCAGAAATTATAGCCGCCATGAAAAAGGTCACAGAATTCTTGAAGAAACAGTATAAAATAGAGGCGCAGGAAAAGAAAATACCCCTAATGCGTAAGGCAATGGCAATTTGGTTCGCAAACATGAAGAGCACGAAAAGGTTTGGTCAATTTATTATGCCCAACGACAGCATAGGCAGCATATTATTGGAAATAGTGAAGAATATATTTGGACTTTCTGGCAACACATTCATAGGGCTTATCACGTCGTTGTTCGATTATGGAGGTACCGAGGTTGGAAGCGAGAGATACAAGCATTATCTCAAACTTCGTGATGATTTAGAGTTAATATTTGCAAACTTGCTGGGCGATGACGGCGTGTTCTTCTTCCCCACTCATCCGACAACGGCACCATACCACAATGAACCACTCGTCCGGCCCTTCAACTTTTCTTACACTGCCATCATTAACTGTTTAGGACTACCATCAACGACAGTGCCTCTAGGTTTAAGCAGGGAAGGTTTGCCGATTGGAATCCAAGTGATAGCCAATCACAACCAAGACAGGTTATGTTTCGCCGTAGCTGAAGAATTAAACCAAGCATTCGGAGGATGGGTGGAACCACAAAAATCATAAATAATACTATTTGTATAACATTGCAATTTAATGATGCTATCAAAGTGCATGTCACAATATTTTTTGTAATATTTAACATATTTCTATATTGCCTTAAATGTTATTTGTAGTGAGATTTAATTTATAATGATATTTTATTAATAATCTTGCTTATGTGAGATATTTTTAGATGAGTGTTGGCATTGAGATACGAACTGGCTTTGGGTGGTACAAGGATTTTTACTAGTGATGACTGTTCCCTCTTTCCATAGAATTAAGTACCTATGTACCTTATTACGAATCATAGTTTTTTTTTATAATCCTTTTATTTTTGTAACAGAAGTATTTTTATTTTCTTTTAAGATATCAAGTTAATCTTTAAGATCTCTTTTTTACGAGAAATCAATCAATCAATGCAATAGTAAGGGTACTGATATTGTTAAAGCATTACCTAAGTAAGTACTTATTTGTATGAAACGAGTGACAAAATAATTCTATTATTATGTATTAGATAGATTGTACCTGCGTACTGGGAAATGTCTGTTTAGCCTATAAAATAGGAAATGCGAAATGTAATAAAATAATTTTTCAACTAATTGATGACTATCATTTGGCAAGGTTCCCAGATGCGTATCTGCTTACAAGCCTCTTACCTACCTAACAATTACCTCTCTCGACATGTGGGCTATAAAGCCATTAGTTAGAGTGTTTGATTCCTATAAGATCCCATAAAATCGATGCCTGTCGGTGGCCCAAGTATTGGTTTATTTACAACTCCGCTAAATCTGCTGATCCACAAATTGTTGTTTAGCGTTTGGGGGTGACCTTCGTCCATTGGAGAAAATCTTAAAGTGCTTATCTCGCGAAAATCTAAAAGGTAATCGAATCGTAAAAGTAATCCGACTCAGCCTATCTCTATTAGCTGGATTCTCGATGGAATCAATGACCCTGGGCTTAGCCCAGTTTTGAACCCAATAGGAGATACAAACCCATTATATTTTATAAATGAACTATCTACTTTTTTCAAGTTATACTAAAATACTGCTAGGCTACCCTCTAGAAATTAAGTATTAAATGATGACGCCTATACAAACGTCGAATGGCGAGTTACCAAATATTATTTTCGAATCTAATTTACCTAAGATGAATGGTGAGTGCCAGTTCTATTTATAATGATGTGAGTAATCTGTATCTAATCTAAAATATCTGACTGATTCAGATATTTTGGTGCTCAATTGCTGAGTAATCATAGAGCACAATTATGTAAAGTTATCAGCAAAACTAAATTTAGAAAATTGTACAAAAAAAAATGGCCGAATATCATTGATTAGAATTTTAATAAATTAGTTTTAACAAAAGCATAATAATAATTACACTAATGAACAACATTACTATAACAAATTATTTATTAGGAGTCAGAGAGGCTGTAGATGAGATTTAATATTTCTTTCCTTTTAGCGGAGGGGCTGATCTTGTCAAGCATTTCACAGCTGGCTATCTGTCCTGTTAGATGTGCATGGTGAGCGAGACGCTCAGCATTGCATAGGACATAGACTCCACAGTCATAACCATTGCTCTGTTGCAAACAATCTTTCGTTACAAAATTGATGTTACCTGAAACGAGTTCCTGATATTAGAAAAAGAAATAAAAATGTAGGTAATTGTGTGTATACTTTTTGACGCCAATATTGGAAGTTATTAAATGAATTACTGATTGTTTTGTTTTATTTGAATTTAGAAAAAAGATGCAATATTGTGATAAATTACTTACCCTTAGATAGATAAGGTATCAGATGACTAGCAAGTTCCCAGGCAGCTTTATGATTGCTCACATATGAAGAATCCAAATGGTAAAAACAGGCTTCAGGTTTTGAATAAACTAGAAGACTCCAGTGTGAGCCACCGGCCATGTCTGGCGTATCATTGTCATTTAGTGCAAAGAACACAAATTGTTTCTTACTTATTTCAAGAGGTTCTAGAAATGTTGCTATTTCATCTTCTTGAACCATCTTTATACATTGTGTCACTTCTGGTGATACAAACAACAGCTCTTTAGCATTTTTGAATGTCTTTTTCTCTAAGTATTCAAAGTAAAATGATATTATAGTATCATTCAGCCAGTATGGTCCATTCAAAAGATGAATATCTGACTGATGAAGTAATATACTATGGAAGCTCAATACAATCGAAGGTTTGGCCATTTTCAATATATTAGGTACAACTTACGATGTCCAGTTACATTCAAGCTCCTAACACTATGTTGATATTGATCTGGTAAGCAAGAAAAATTTAACCAAAATAAAATATTTGTATACTTTTACAGCATAACAAATTAACGTGTCTGTCAACCTTGAATATTGGTAGATTTAAAATTTTAACGATCAAATATATTTTTTAAATTATTGCGTGTTTAATTTAATTATAGAAAAAGACATTACATAGAAAATACAAACATTCCATAAAATGTAAGTATAAATGTTGTTCTATAATTAATAGCTCGCGTATAATGCGTAAAATAATTGGTAAGAATAGAATTATATTGGTCACATAAAAACTGGTCGACGTTCACATGTAATTTATTACATATTTGGTCACGAGAAATATAAATGAACTCACCTCAAGGATTGATAGAGTACGAAAGCATTTATAAGAGTCACGTTTTAAATAATTTAGATTTCACTAATATTTTTAAATTACTGCTTTTTCATACTGTTTTGCTGATTTATGCGACAAATAATTACTACGACGGCCGTACGCAATCGTTCAATTCATTGCGATTTACAGCGATTTTGTCATTTTTTTGGTCGTCAATGTCATACGTCAATGTCAAAGTAGGAAAATACCGAATGTCATTGTTGTCAAAGTGACGATTGACATGAATGGTTCGTTTAGTTATTGATTTATTAATTTACTTTTTGATAGTTTTATATATATAAATATATGTAATATCTTCTTCTTCTGGTCTTAATATCCTTGAGAACATTAAATAACTAGAATATAAGAAATTACTACTTTTTTAGGAGACAGCTCGTTCCTTCAGTGTTGCCATACGAATAAACAAAGTAAATCAATAATCGTAAAAATATTCTCGATTCTCGATACCAATATCATATAGTAGTAGTCTTTGCTCGCTACGTTACCTTGACAAAGAATAACGATTTTCACATGATTTTGATTGAATATAACTACCGAGTTAAATGTAATCCAGTTCGATTGTATTTAGATACTTACATTCTTGTCACGTTACATAATCAGTACATTAGATCATTTATTTTGAACTGTGGTTTATATCCTACCCTCTGATCTAGAGCTGCGAATTACCTCTCGGGGTCTGGCTCGAAAAGCAGGAGTAGGAACGGGGTGGTCTTGGTAAGAGTCTGTTAGGTACACTTTCTCCCGCTGCCCAAGACGGGAGAAGTCATTGGATGATTTTCCTCCTACAAAAATTCCTACCTACATTTTTTCCTCCTAAAAGTTAATCCTCCTTTACTATAGGAAAAGTTCTTTTGCTTCAACATCCTTTTTATTTTTATATCTTCTATCTTTAGATAATGCAAAAGCAGATGCAGATGCATTAGCAAAACAACACAAAATTATTGTCGTCGATACCCACTTCAGGATCAATAATTATTTTAACTAATACACTTCGTAAACGCAGTTCCTATTCCTATTAGTTACTAACATCATAATAGGCACAGCTGTCTATTCAACAAACTTAAGTCTTGTTCACATATTGATTGAACTAGTTTGCTACGTCGCATCGCCATCGTCGTCGCACGGAAGCATTACGTCATTCTTACCTATTGCTTGTCTAGTCTAGAAGTTGATTTTGACTTCGTATTCATCAGCAAAATGTAAAGTAAAAAAATAAACGACATGTACCTAAAAATAAAACTAAACATAAAAAGCAATTAAGAAAAAAAAATGCAAAAACAAAAAGTAATTTGTTAAAATTATTTATTAAATAATTTCATTTAACCATAAATAATAATTGGTAACAATTATCAGAAATAGTCATCACACATTTGGTACTTAGGCGATTTGAAGAAAATAAATAGTGATTCGTGACACATTCACAAATGAAAAGCTTTAGGGGGAGTCTAGTTAATAATTTAATAACAGTAATCCACTCATAACATCAAAGAGTATACAGATTGTAATACACTCCACACTGTAACTTGTACTCACATAATTGTAGATAACAGCTAAGAATATGACATGTGAACTATATACTAAGTGTATCACGCAACTTAATATTGCTAAATACGATTGATGATACTGATTGGGCTAAAAAATAAGAAGCATATTCCCAAATAAACTGGAAAATGCCTCTTATTTTAAACGAAATTTGTCCTATGTCTTGGTAAATTTACTTAGTAGCTTCTTTTAGGTAGGCGATGAGGTCTGCGCGTTCATTGGGCTTCTTCAGACCGGCGAACACCATCTTGGTACCAGGGATGTACTTCTTGGGGTTCTCCAAGTACTCGAAGAGGGTGTCCTCACCCCATGAGATACCTATAAAATGTGAAATAAATTATTACTATCATTATTCATGACATTGAAAAAAAAACCTTCAGATACTGATAAGTGATAACTAATCAAGCATTATATCAGACAGTCATTCTGATTGAACATTGTACATGTGGCATTAGATTTACGCTTCTATAGTAATAGATAGTAGTCAGTGGAACTTTGGACATGACATCATCAACTAAGTAGTTAGGAGAACAATGTGCTAGTTTTATATACAGAGTGATTTATACATGTAAACTATGGTTTAAGAAACAAAAGAACTACTACAATACATGACTAACTAAAATAGTGATGAACATGATTGATTTCTTGATACATTATCAAGAACTGATTTCAGTATCTCATGATATATTATCTGAATGTTACAGGATGTGGTTGGATTTAACAAATAAGATAATGAAGTTAAATTCCGATTAATGTTAAGGGCATGTTAAAAATAAATTACTCACCTTTGGACTTGTTGGCATCTGAGTATGAGAAGCCGGCGGCCTGGCCAGTCTTGCGACCCCAGAAACCGTGTAGGTTAGGACCTACTTTGTGTTTGCCACCAGCTTCAACCTGAAACATAGAGACACAAATTGTTGGTATAGAATGTTCTAGGCTTTTTCCTCATGACATAATAGTTTATGTAGGTACATGTTATGTAAGAATCACTTGATGAATTATCCATTAAACTTGATTTTCTAGAAAATTCTGTAGTTATTTTTTATGGTCTAATTTATTCTGAATAAATTATAAGAATACTATTTGAGTGATGATTGTAATAAATAACATGGTGTGAAATAAATTATTAAGTAAATTAAAAGTTAGTATATTTACTACAATTTACCTCAAATAGGAAGATTAACTTCTATCACACAGACATAATGTTCAAATTCAAATGACTCATTATGAAAGGTAAAACTTTAAGTAAATGTTGGATTTACCCAGTTACGAATTAACAGGAAAATTAAATTCTCTGTTAGCATTTCAAGTTAAGTGTCTTTAGGAAAAAAAAAATTAATCAGTAATGCCAGAAATAAAATTTCAATGTCATGAGTGACAATGGGCAATGTCATTGATGACAGTAATCAATGATGTTCAAGGGAAGCTGATTATATTGAAGTACAGAATAATTACTTACAGTGTGGCACTGGGCACATCTTTGGACAAAGATTTTCTTGCCGTTTTCAGCGTTTCCTGCGGGGATACCCATGTTTCTGGAAAAAGGAAACAGAAGAAGTTAAAAATAAGGTTTTTATGCACTTTTAACTGTACATTTATAAAAGGAACAGTTGATTGATTGGTCGGTCGTGATTTTTATAGGTTATGTTGAGATCATGATGACTTCAAGGTCATGACTGACGGTGGATATTTCCTATATAAATTAACTATATTAAGGTTTAGATAACATCACTAGGTGTGTTATGTAAACAAAAAATACATAAATCTATAAAAAGAAGTTAGGTAACACGGAAAAATGGGTGGGAATCTCCACTGAGTCAGCAAAAGTCGAGAATTAAACATCTTAAAAATCCTAAGTAATTATAATATAGATTTAAATATCCTAGATGAATACAATGGTTTATTAATAATTGCTGGTCTGGAATTTACTGGTCGGAATTAGGTCAGGATCAATGTCAGCGGGGAGTTCCAAGGCACAAGGTGTCGTAATGTCAAGTTACGTAAGTGCATGAAATACTGAATATACACCAAATCACCACAATATTGTGCCCTATTACAAACATAATAACGTCCCCTTACTGTTATTATTGTAATAATCATAGAAAGAACACTTAAACTCATCAAACACTTGTTCTAGGAAAAAAAATTACCGAAGGTTTAACACCAAAATCAATACGCGTGTTAATTTTAAAACTGAATGATAGACATATAAATGGCTTAAATACAACAAGAATTTACTTACGGTTTTTGTGTTTTTTGAGTTAAGTAAGATTACCGCGACGTTCGCTCACCACAATTTGGACTTTTTTAATGACGAAAATGAATACGTGAAGTCGTGACAGCAACGTGCGTGCACACTCACACGGCAACGAATGAATGAACTAGAGAATAATGTTGCCACATCTTTGCTCAATGTGCCCGCGCAAATCGATACGTAAGCAAATTCCTACGTAATCTGTGACGTTCGAAAGGGTCTAATTACGAGTCCACGTCCAGAATATTTATCTGAATATTTATTTTAAGAATAAGATATCTGCAGATTTAGTACATTTAAAAGTTAATCGGGCATGCAATGTTTCTTCAAGTCTACAATCATTCATTCAATAATACTGCAAGGTCTGCAAATAAATTAATCCTTATTTACATAAAAATAATTAAACACCTAGGCAATTGATTAAAAAAATATAATTTATTGCCCTGTTTTACCCAGTATCACACAACTTTTAGGTACTTATAATAGTTTTTTAATAATGATACCAGTACACAGCTTTGAAATAATTTGCTGTGTAGATCTAATATCCAAAGAAAAGTTGTAATGGAAAATGTTCCTACATTTTATTGCTACATTTTAAAGTAGGTCTAGCTATAAAGTAAAAGGCCAGCAAAGCATTTTTATAACATTCGGTGTTACGATCGCTCACGGGTATCGACCATTTGGCCCATTGCTTACCAGTAGGTGATTCGTTTGTTCATTTACCACCCTATGCCATAGGCGTAGCCAGGGGGGTTATGGGGGTTCAAATCCCCCCCTCCCCGAAAAATGCGTACCTAGACATTACAGAGCGTTATTTTTGTAGTTAGCATAGTACATCCCCTGTTTGGCAAAGGTCTCTATGACTACCTATGAATCTGTAACCTGGCTATGCCTATGCCCTATGCCATAAACAAAATATAGGTTGGTACCTTGTAGATATCCTTTGGAATAAGCTGGTAATCGTTTACGCAGCTTGAGGATCCGCGGAGCGAGGGCTGTCATTCTGTTTCCGTATATCCGTTACTTGGGCAAACTGCAGGGATTTCTTTATTCTTTGCTCTTAAATCCGTACTGACTATCTACAATTTTAGGTGATCATCAGGTGTCTATACAACTCCAAAATGGGTTTGAGATCTATCACCCACTTATAGCCACACATAGTTCTGTTTTTTTATTGTTTTTGCGTGTGGAGACTTATTATGCTAAAATATTATAAATTATTTTTGCCTTAAGAAGACAGAAGGTCGATAAAACTATGACAGAGAAACTGTCAGCGTCAGATATCTGTTTTTCTTTTCAACCAGTACCTCTTGTTGATAGTTGGTTGGATAAAGAGAGAAGAAGGGAAGGAGTTTATAATGCTACTATCTACCCTGAGACAAGTACAATAATACATGTTTTTAGTGGAACTCTTTATATAATTAATTTGCTGAGGATTACCGAAAACATTCTTATGGTGTTTTGTATGCTACGGATAATCTTCTTTACACTATAATTAACCGATGATAAATCGTTAGCTTATCTAACAATATATCAAATAAGTTTTCCTATCTAATGCGAGGTAAAAATATGTATGGAAAAGTAGATCGACAATTAAAAATTATGGCGTAATATTTACGCATTGTTTTGAAATATCAACTGCACGTGACAGACTTACTACGGGTTTCCTCTGAATAAGAGGGCTTGCCATAATTTCCACGCTCGGAAGATGGGTTGTTTAAATTTAATTTATTTATTTTTTTCATTTTTTGATAGAGTATAATCATCCTATGACTTCTCCCGCCTTTAGTGAGGCGAGAGGAACTGTCAGATTATTACTGACTAAAAACCACCCCCGTCCCTACAATTAATAAATAATCGAACCAGAACCCCCGGTTGCAGACCCGGAGGTCCGATTAATGAGGACCTACTGCTTTCGGTTTCTATAAAATGTTTAAGTCCCTTAGTCAGCTCTTAGTGCACTTGCGAAAGATTATGGAGGGTTACAAATGTATTTGCTCTGCACACCACGCGCCCATTCCGTTCAAAAATTAGTTCTTAAACTCGTGACTGTACCTATACCTACGTATTATGTACGTCGCTACATTTGCACTCGGCAATGAAAACTCTAGTGTTTACCTACGAGTAGAGCTAATTTTGCGTGACTAAAAATAATAGAAGCGGTACGTATGTACGGTAGTCATACATACCTATTATTATGTGTATAGACCATTATTTTATGTGTGTGCGTCGCGTAGTAGTAGCTACAATTAGATATATTTCAATACATGCCTACATATAGGTAGGTACACACATGTAGGTGTGTTACTTTTCTAGTAATGTTATTAGTTTTGTCCATTGCAATTTGCTTGAGTAGTACCTAGCTAGTAGTGTTATTAGCACTTCACTTGTGACATCATTCGCGTTAATTTTTCCATTATTTTTAAGGTTGGAAAATCATCCATTGACTTCTCCTTCTCCCGCTTTGGGCGAGGCGAGAGAGATTGTCAGACTCTTACTGACTAAAAACCACCCCGTTAGGAACGGGCCTGCTTTTCGAGCCGGAGCCCCTAAGTAGTCTGTAGCTCCGGATGAGGCATCAGCCCTACTGGGCCTTATCTGTGATGATCTGGTGGCTCTTTGAAGCGCGTGGAACACAATCCACCGCACGCAGAATTTTCCATACTATTAAGAATTGAAGGTTACCTAGTTTAATTTACTTTTCTAAATGGCAATGATACTTTGCTACCTACTGATACAGTTGGTTAATGTGCCTATTAGCT